>NC_069505.1:276139655-276292155 GCF_027579735.1 Bombina bombina
CCACCCTATCTGTTGTTCCATTCAGATAAGGTGGTTCTGCGTACTAAGCCTGGTTTTCTACCAAAGGTTGTTTCCAACAAAAATATTAATCAGGAGATAGTTGTACCTTCTTTGTGTCCGAATCCAGTTTCAAAGAAGGAAAACAATTTAGATGTAGTCCGTGCTCTAAAATTCTACTTAGAAGCTACAAAAGAGTTTAGACAAACTTCTTCTCTGTTTGTCGTCTATTCTGGTAAAAGGAGAGGTCAAAAAGCAACTTCTACCTCTCTTTCCTTTTGGCTTAAAAGCATCATCCGATTGGCTTATGAGACTGCCGGACGGCAGCCTCCTGAAAGAATCACAGCTCATTCCACTAGGGCTGTAGCTTCCACATGGGCCTTCAAGAACGAGGCTTCTGTTGATCAGATATGTAAGGCAGCGACTTGGTCTTCACTGCACACTTTTGCCAAATTTTACAAATTTGATACTTTTGCTTCTTCGGAGGCTATTTTTGGGAGAAAGGTTTTGCAAGCCGTGGTGCCTTCCGTTTAGGTGACCTGATTTGCTCCCTCCCTTCATCCGTGTCCTAAAGCTTTGGTATTGGTTTCCACAATTATGGATGACGCCGTGGACCGGACACACCAATGTTGGAGAAAACAGAATTTATGCTTACCTGATAAATTACTTTCTCCAACGGTGTGTCCGGTCCACGGCCCAACCTGGTTTTTTAATCAGGTCCGATGAATTATTTTCTTTAACTACAGTCACCACGACACCCTATGGTTTCCCCTATTTTTTCCTCCTGTCCGTCGGTCGAATGACTGGGGTGGGCGGAGCCTAGGAGGGACTATAGGGCCAGCTTTGCTGGGACTCTTTGCCATTTCCTGTTGGGGAAGAGATATTCCCACAAGTAAGGATGACGCCGTGGACCGGACACACCGTTGGAGAAAGTAATTTATCAGGTAAGCATAAATTCTGTTTTTTTTTTTTGCTGGCTCTCCCCATTGATGTCTATAGGGAAATTGTGCACAAGCACGTCAAAGCAGCGCTTGTTTTCGTTGCGGTATGGAACTTAACGCAACCATTTGTCCGCACAGGCCTGCTTTTTTAAAACTCGTAATACCAGCGCTATAGGGAGGTGAAATAACGCCGCTTTTGTGGTGGTCTTTAAAATCCCTATAGCGCTCAAAACTCGTAATCTAGCTGAATGTGTGTTAATATATATACAGTCCTATTAAATCGTTTCCAAAATGAATTTGTCCGAGTTGTTCGGAATTGAATTAGGTAGGCTGTGCCCAACTCATATTAAATAGGACTCTAATGCTGCACGGAAGACTTTTTTTTTTTTGCTAATTATTCAAGACAACTTATCTTTCTTTGAATAGACTCTAACGCTGCCTGCAGTATGGCAAACTTAAAAACGGGAAAGAGGTTTAGACGTCAATACCATGGAGACATGATAAATACAAATAACTCGGAGGACAGGGGGGGCGGAGCCAGCAGCCAGAGCAGCAAGACGTGCATCTTTGGAGCTCCTGATCTTTGGCAGAATAAACTACTATTATGGGCATGTGAAAAAGCCTTATTTGCATGCGTCTACTAAAATTTATGCCCAGAATGCGGTTTAACCTATTATGCCCAAGCTAATACCCTAACACGAGGATCAGAGCGCCAATTTTAATATCAGTAAGGCACGAGCCGCCATCTTAGATCATATCTACTTTTCATTGTTACTCTGTGAACTATCCTATGTACTCTCTTCTACTTACCGTTTGGAACACTGCAGCTCCTGACATACCTGATTCCCCTCCCCAGTTCCCCGGGGTAATCAGCAAGCAAAATAATTACTACTGTTTAATGCTTATAAACGTGTAATATATCTGGCGTCATAACACCTTCAGGCATGAAGAGGCAAGTAATTAGTATGCTACGCAAACTAATAATTTCGCTTGGTAACCACCAACCTGCACTTATCCAGGAATTGAGGACTGCCTTTGGCCCGGTCCAGAGTGCGCCAGAAAAATATAAGAGAGGAAAAAGGCAGCTTGGGTTTCCCTGAAGCACCACTACAGGTTGGAGATGCTGCTCAAAATTCAGTGGACTTTCACACCGAAGTACACTACGAGTTGGGAGATCAATTCAGTGGAAATACCCCTAAAAACTCAATTCCGTGGAAATACCCCTAAAACCTCTGGGCAAGTCTTTGTAACATCAGTTATGGAAGGCTTACAATACTGTCCTGATATCTTATGTACATCTCAAAATACAGCCTTGCTTTTATCCCTAACTGAGAACTTTGAAACTGATAAAATGTTTATACGTTGGTTGAAGAGGTCTGATTTGTTTTTCAAAGCATTTGCTCTCATTCAGGACTCATAGCCGTCAGTGAAGATTAACTGTTTAAAAGAATAAGTGGGATAGCTGATCAGGTCTCACTTCAGTTCATCTGCCTCTCGCATTTAGAAGCCAAAAATATTTCTTATATGCTGTTTTATATTTAGGCTTTAATATTTACTGAGATGTAGTTTATCTATATTATCCCTTGTTTCAGTCTTTGGACAGCACTTTTTTTTATTGGTGGATGAATTTATCCACCAATCAGCAAGGACAACCCAGGTTGTTCACCAAAAATGGTCCTGCATCTTAACTTACATTCTTGCATTTAAAATAAAGATACCAAGAAAATGAAGAAAATTTGATAATAGGAGTAAATTAGAAAGTTGCTTTAAATCTCATGCTCTATGTAAGTCACGAAAGAAAAAATTTGGGTTCAGTGTCCCTTTAACCCCTTAATGACAACTGACGTACCAGGTACGTCCTGCAAAAACTAGCAGTTAGTGACAATGGACGTACCTGGTACGTTAGTTGTCTAAGAGAGTGCTGGAAGCGATCGCAATCGCTTCCAGCAGCTCTCAGGGTATTGCAGTGATGCCTCGATATTGAGGCATCCTGCAATACCCTTTAAAAAGCATCCGATGCAGAGAGAGCCACTCTGTGGCCCTCTCTGCACCGGTAGCGATGGGGCCGTTCGTTGGTGGGTGGGAGCTTACAAGGGAGGAGGGTGGGCGGCCCATCGCTACCCGGCATCCGGTTCCTACAAGTGCATTGTGCACGCCGGATGCTGGGAGCGTGCGTAGGGGGGCCTGCCTGTGCGCGCGTGCGTGCGTGTGTGCGCGCAGCAAACACTGCCACCAATGAGTTTTGTTAAGAGGGAGGGGGGGCAGCAAACTTTTTTTTTTTTTTTTTAAATAAAAGGATCTGGTAGGGTTAGGGGGGTGGGGGTACTGGGGGGGGGGGCAGCTACACTACAGAAAAAATGAAAAAAACACTAAAAAAAAAAACAAAAAAACACACTTTATTTTTTGGGGAAAACTGGGTACCCAAGATGGTGGCAAATAGGTAGATGGGGAGGGTTAGAGAGGTGTTTGGGGGGGATCAGGGAGGTTGTTGGTTAAGGCAGGGGTCCATCACAGCTGAATAATTAAAAAAAACAAAACAAAAAAAAAACACCTTTTATTTTAGTACTGGCAGACTTTCTGCCAGTACTTAAGATGGCGGGGACAATTGTGGGGTGGGGGAGGGAAGAGAGCTGTCTGGGAGGGATCAGGGGGTGGGATGTGTCAGGTGGGAGGCTAATCTCTACACTAAAGCTAAAATTAACCCTGCAAGCTCTCTACAAGCTACCTAATTAACCCCTTCACTGCTGGGCATAATACAAGTGTGGTGCGCAGCAGCATTTAGCTGCCTCCTAATTGCCAAAAAGCAACACCAAAGCCATATATGTCTGCTATTTCTGAACAAAGGAGATCCCAGAGAAGCATTTACAACCATTTGTGCCATAATTGCACAAGCTGTTTGTAAATAATTTAAGTGAGAAACCTAAAATTGTGAAAAATGTCACTTTTCTCCAACATAGGTGTGTCCGGTCCACGGCGTCATCCTTACTTGTGGGATATTCTCTTCCCCAACAGGAAATGGCAAAGAGCCCAGCAAAGCTGGTCACATGATCCCTCCTAGGCTCCGCCTACCCCAGTCATTCTCTTTGCCGTTGTACAGGCAACATCTCCACGGAGATGGCTTAGAGTTTTTTAGTGTTTAACTGTAGTTTTTATTATTCAATCAAGAGTTTGTTATTTTAAAATAGTGCTGGTATGTACTATTTACTCTGAAACTGAAAAGAGATGAAGATTTCTGTTTGTAAGAGGAAAATGATTTTAGCAACCGTTACTAAAATCCATGGCTGTTCCACACAGGACTGTTGAGAGGAATTAACTTCAGTTGGGGGAACAGTGAGCAGTCTTTTGCTGCTTGAGGTATGACACATTCTAACAAGACGATGTAATGCTGGAAGCTGTCATTTTCCCTATGGGATCCGGTAAGCCATTTTTATTCAGACAGTAAATAAGGGCTTCACAAGGGCTTATTAAGACTGTAGACATTTTCTGGGCTAAATCGATTCATATATTACACATATTTAGCCTTGAGGAATCATTTAATCTGGGTATTTTTGTAAAATAATATCGGCAGGCACTGTTTTAGACACCTTATTCTCTAGGGGCTTTCCCTAATCATAGGCAGAGCCTCATTTTCGCGCCGGTATTGCGCACTTGTTTTTGAGAAGCATGACATGCAGTCGCATGTGTGAGGAGCTCTGATACATAGAAAAGACTTTCTGAAGGCGTCATTTGGTATCGTATTCCCCTTTGGGCTTGGTTGGGTCTCAGCAAAGCAGATACCAGGGACTGTAAAGGGGTTAAAGTTAAAAACGGCTCCGGTTCCGTTATTTTAAGGGTTAAAGCTTCCAAATTTGGTGTGCAATACTTTTAAGGCTTTAAGACACTGTGGTGAAATTTTGGTGAATTTTGAACAATTCCTTCATACTTTTTCGCAATTGCAGTAATAAAGTGTGTTCAGTTTAAAATTTAAAGTGACAGTAACGGTTTTATTTTAAAACGTTTTTTGTACTTTGTTATCAAGTTTATGCCTGTTTAACATGTCTGAACTACCAGATAGACTGTGTTCTGAATGTGGGGAAGCCAAGGTTCCTTCTCATTTAAATAAATGTGATTTATGTGACACTGAAAATGATGCCCAAGATGATTCCTCAAGTGAGGGGAGTAAGCATGGTACTGCATCATTCCCTCCTTCGTCTACACGAGTCTTGCCCACTCAGGAGGCCCCTAGTACATCTAGCGCGCCAATACTCCTTACTATGCAACAATTAACGGCTGTAATGGATAATTCTATCAAAAACATTTTAGCCAAAATGCCCACTTATCAGCGTAAGCGCGACTGCTCTGTTTTAGATACTGAAGAGCATGAGGACGCTGATGATAATGGTTCTGAAATGCCCCTACACCAGTCTGTGGGGGCCAGGGAGGTTTTGTCTGAGGGAGAAATTTCAGATTCAGGGAAAATTTCTCAACAAGCTGAACCCGATGTGATTACATTTAAATTTAAGTTGGAACATCTCCGCGCTCTGCTTAAGGAGGTATTATCCACTCTGGATGATTGTGAGAATTTGATCATCCCAGAGAAACTATGTAAAATGGACAAGTTCCTAGAGGTCCCGGGGCTCCCAGAAGCTTTTCCTATACCCAAGCGGGTGGCGGACATTGTAAATAAAGAATGGGAAAGGCCCGGTATACCTTTCGTCCCTCCCCCCATATTTAAAAAATTGTTTCCTATGGTCGACCCCAGAAAGGACTTATGGCAGACAGTCCCCAAGGTCGAGGGAGCGGTTTCTACTTTAAACAAACGCACCACTATACCCATAGAAGATAGTTGTGCTTTCAAAGATCCTATGGATAAAAAATTAGAAGGTTTGCTTAAAAAGATGTTTGTTCAGCAAGGTTACCTTCTACAACCAATTTCATGCATTGTCCCTGTCACTACAGCCGCGTGTTTCTGGTTCGATGAGCTAGTAAAGGCGATCGATAGTGATTCTCCTCCTTATGAGGAGATTATGGACAGAATCCGTGCTCTCAAATTGGCTAATTCTTTCACCCTAGACGCCACTTTGCAATTGGCTAGGTTAGCGGCGAAGAATTCTGGGTTTGCTATTGTGGCGCGCAGAGCGCTTTGGTTGAAATCTTGGTCAGCTGATGCGTCTTCCAAGAACAAACTCCTTAACATTCCTTTCAAGGGGAAAACGCTGTTTGGCCCTGACTTGAAAGAGATTATCTCTGATATCACTGGGGGTAAGGGCCACGCCCTTCCTCAGGATAGGTCTTTCAAGGCCAAAAATAAACCTAATTTTCGTCCCTTTCGTAGAAACGGACCAGCCCCAAGTGCTACGTCCTCTAAGCAAGAGGGTAATACTTCTCAAGCCAAGCCAGCCTGGAGACCAATGCAAGGCTGGAACAAGGGAAAGCAGGCCAAGAAACCTGCCACTGCTACCAAGACAGCATGAAATGTTGGCCCCCGATCCGGGACCGGATCTGGTGGGGGGCAGACTCTCTCTCTTCGCTCAGGCTTGGGCAAGAGATGTTCTGGATCCTTGGGCACTAGAAATAGTCTCCCAAGGTTATCTTCTGGAATTCAAGGGGCTTCCCCCAAGGGGGAGGTTCCACAGGTCTCAATTGTCTTCAGACCACATAAAAAGACAGGCATTCTTACATTGTGTAGAAGACCTGTTAAAAATGGGAGTGATTCATCCTGTTCCATTAGGAGAACAAGGGATGGGGTTCTACTCCAATCTGTTCATAGTTCCCAAAAAAGAGGGAACGTTCAGACCAATCTTAGATCTCAAGATCTTAAACAAGTTTCTCAAGGTTCCATCGTTCAAAATGGAAACCATTCGAACAATTCTTCCTTCCATCCAGGAAGGTCAATTCATGACCACGGTGGATTTAAAGGATGCGTATCTACATATTCCTATCCACAAGGAACATCATCGGTTCCTAAGGTTCGCATTCCTGGACAAGCATTACCAGTTCGTGGCGCTTCCTTTCGGATTAGCCACTGCTCCAAGGATTTTCACAAAGGTACTAGGGTCCCTTCTAGCGGTGCTAAGACCAAGGGGCATTGCAGTAGTACCTTACTTGGACGACATTCTGATTCAAGCGTCGTCCCTTCCTCAAGCAAAGGCTCACACGGACATAGTCCTGGCCTTTCTCAGATCTCACGGATGGAAAGTGAACGTGGAAAAGAGTTCTCTATCTCCGTCGACAAGGGTTCCCTTCTTGGGAACAATAATAGACTCCTTAGAAATGAGGATTTTTCTGACAGAGGCCAGAAAAACAAAACTTCTAAACTCTTGTCAAACACTTCATTCCGTTCCTCTTCCTTCCATAGCGCAGTGCATGGAAGTAATAGGTTTGATGGTAGCGGCAATGGACATAGTTCCTTTTGCGCGCATTCATCTAAGACCATTACAACTGTGCATGCTCAGTCAGTGGAATGGGGACTATACAGACTTGTCTCCGAAGATACAAGTAAATCAGAGGACCAGAGACTCACTCCGTTGGTGGCTGTCCCTGGACAACCTGTCACAAGGGATGACCTTCCGCAGACCAGAGTGGGTCATTGTCACGACCGACGCCAGTCTGATGGGCTGGGGCGCGGTCTGGGGATCCCTGAAAGCTCAGGGTCTTTGGTCTCGGGAAGAATCTCTTCTACCGATAAATATTCTGGAACTGAGAGCGATATTCAATGCTCTCAAGGCTTGGCCTCAGCTAGCAAAGGCCAAGTTCATACGGTTTCACTCAGACAACATGACGACTGTTGCGTACATCAACCATCAGGGGGGAACAAGGAGTTCCCTGGCGATGGAAGAAGTGACCAAAATCATTCAATGGGCGGAGACTCACTCCTGCCACCTGTCTGCAATCCACATCCCAGGAGTGGAAAATTGGGAAGCGGATTTTCTGAGTCGTCAGACATTACATCCGGGGGAGTGGGAACTCCATCCGGAAATCTTTGCCCAAATTACTCAACTGTGGGGCATTCCAGACATGGATCTGATGGCCTCTCGTCAGAACTTCAAGGTTCCTTGCTATGGGTCCAGATCCAGGGATCCCAAGGCGACTCTAGTAGATGCACTAGTAGCACCTTGGACCTTCAAACTAGCTTATGTATTCCCGCCGTTTCCTCTCATCCCCAGGCTGGTAGCCAGGATCCATCAGGAGAGGGCGTCGGTGATCTTGATAGCTCCTGCGTGGCCACGCAGGACTTGGTATGCAGATCTGGTGAATATGTCATCGGCTCCACCATGGAAGCTACCTTTGAGACAAGACCTTCTTGTTCAAGGTCCGTTCGAACATCCGAATCTGGTCTCACTCCAGCTGACTGCTTGGAGATTGAACGATTGATCTTATCAAAACGAGGGTTCTCAGATTCTGTTATTGATACTCTTGTTCAGGCCAGAAAGCCTGTAACTAGAAAAATTTACCACAAAATATGGAAAAAATATATCTGTTGGTGTGAATCTAAAGGATTCCCTTGGGACAAGGTAAAGATTCCTAAGATTCTATCCTTTCTTCAAGAAGGATTGGAGAAAGGATTATCTGCAAGTTCCTTGAAGGGACAGATTTCTGCCTTGTCTGTGTTACTCCACAAAAAGCTGGCAGCTGTGCCAGATGTTCAAGCCTTTGTTCAGGCTCTGGTTAGAATTAAGCCTGTTTACAAACCTTTGACTCCTCCTTGGAGTCTCAACTTAGTTCTTTCAGTTCTTCAGGGGGTTCCGTTTGAACCCTTACATTCCGTTGATATTAAGTTATTATCTTGGAAAGTTTTGTTTTTGGTTGCAATTTCTTCTGCCAGAAGAGTTTCAGAATTATCTGCTCTGCAGTGTTCTCCTCCTTATCTGGTGTTCCATGCAGATAAGGTGGTTTTACGTACTAAACCTGGTTTTCTTCCAAAAGTTGTTTCTAACAAAAACATTAACCAGGAGATAGTCGTGCCTTCTTTGTGTCCGAAACCAGTTTCGAAGAAGGAACGTTTGTTGCACAATTTGGATGTTGTTCGCGCTCTAAAATTCTATTTAGATGCTACAAAGGATTTTAGACAAACATCTTCCTTGTTTGTTGTTTATTCTGGTAAAAGGAGAGGTCAAAAAGCAACTTCTACCTCCCTCTCTTTTTGGATTAAAAGCATCATCAGATTGGCTTACGAGACTGCCGGACGGCAGCCTCCTGAAAGAATCACAGCTCATTCCACTAGGGCTGTGGCTTCCACATGGGCCTTCAAGAACGAGGCTTCTGTTGATCAGATATGTAGGGCAGCGACTTGGTCTTCACTGCACACTTTTACCAAATTTTACAAGTTTGATACTTTTGCTTCTTCTGAGGCTGTTTTTGGGAGAAAGGTTTTGCAAGCCGTGGTGCCTTCCATTTAGGTGACCTGATTTGCTCCCTCCCTTCATCCGTGTCCTAAAGCTTTGGTATTGGTTCCCACAAGTAAGGATGACGCCGTGGACCGGACACACCTATGTTGGAGAAAACAGAATTTATGTTTACCTGATAAATTTCTTTCTCCAACGGTGTGTCCGGTCCACGGCCCGCCCTGGTTTTTTAATCAGGTCTGATAATTTATTTTCTTTAACTACAGTCACCACGGTATCATATGGTTTCTCCTATGCAAATATTCCTCCTTAACGTCGGTCGAATGACTGGGGTAGGCGGAGCCTAGGAGGGATCATGTGACCAGCTTTGCTGGGCTCTTTGCCATTTCCTGTTGGGGAAGAGAATATCCCACAAGTAAGGATGACGCCGTGGACCGGACACACCGTTGGAGAAAGTAATTTATCAGGTAAACATAAATTCTGTTTTTTAGCTGCCTCCTAAAAAAGCAACACCAAAGCCATATATGTCTGCTATTTCTGAACAAAGGAGATCCCAGAGAAGCATTTACAACCATTTGTGCCATAATTGCACAAGCTGTTTGTAAATAATTTAAGTGAGAAACCTAAAATTGTGAAAAATGTCACTTTTTTTTTTATTTGCTCGCATTTGGCGGTGAAATGGTGGCATGAAATATACCAAAATGGGCCTAGATCAATACTTTGGGTTGTCTACTACACTACACTAAAGCTAAAATTAACCCTTCAAGGTCTCTACAAGATCCCTAATTAACCCCTTCACTGCTGGGCATAATACACGTGTGGTGCGTAGCTGCATTTAGCGGCCTTCTAATTACCAAAAAGCAACGCCACAGCCATATATGTCTGCTATTTCTGAACAAAGGGGATCCCAGAGAAGCATTTACAACCATTTGTGCCATAATTGCACAAACTGTTTGTAAATAATTTCAGTGAGAAACCTAAAGTTTGTGACAAAATTTGTGAAAAAGTGAACAATTTTTTTTATTTGCTCGCATTTGGCAGTGAAATGGTGGCATGAAATATACCAAAATGGGCATAAATCAATACTTTGGGTTGTCTTCTAAAAAAAAATATATACATGTCAAGGGATATTCAGGGATTCCTGACAGATATCAGTGTTCCAATGTAACTAGCGCTAATTTTGAAAAAAAGTGGTTTGGAAATAGCAAAGTGCTAATTGTACTTATTGCCCTATAACTTGCAAAAAAAAGCAAAGAACATGTAAACATTGGGTATTTCTAAACTCAGGACAAAATTTAGAAACTATTTAGCATGGGTGTTTTTTGGTGATTGTAGATGTGTAACAGATTTTTGAGGTCAAAGTTAGAAAAAGTGTTTTTTTCCATTTTTTCCTCATATTTTATATATTTTTTATATTAAATTATAAGATATGATGAAAAAAATGGTATCTTTAGAAAGTCCATTTAATGGCGAGAAAAACGGTATATAATATGTGTGGGTACAGTAAATGAGTAAGAGGAAAATTACAGCTAAACACTAACACTGCAGAAATGTAAAAATAGCCATTGTCATTAAGGGTAAGAAAACTGAAAAATGGTCCGGTCATTAAGGGGTTAAGGTGAAGCAAATGGGGCTCATTATTCATTTACTTGCTGTCTCCATACCCAGTTACAATTAGTTCTCTTAAACAGTATATAACATAGACAAACATAATAGGCTCTTTAGATTATTGTTAGATATAACTAAACTCTATAAGACTAAGTGCTTCATGTTTTGTTTTGTTTTTTGGTTAGCATGCCTATCATTCCGAGGTTTATCGTACTAGTCTGACCCAGCACCTGCAGTCTAGTTGTTAAAATGAAGTGAGATTGCCGATTACCAGTCTGAACAACCTCCCCTTCCCTTTAAGCGAAATGAGCAAAATTGGCTCATTAATAGAATGATAGAAAAATGAGGTTTGTCATTACATTATACTCCAGTTCATATTGTGTCTTGTCACTCTGGCTCTTATAATGTTCCTCCATCAAATCCACCCATCCCAATCTCAAGCGGTGTTTAACCGCTGACAATTCATTCACCAAAATCTACAAATATAACGGCTAAAAGACATTGGAGCCAATGTGGTCCCCAATATGGCTAACATGCCTCACCAGTAATTCCTATATCAATTGGTCCTCATGTGACCAGCTATTTAGTCATCCATGAAAGCTTATCAAACTTAAAGGGACAGTCTACACCAGAATTGTTATTGTTTTAAAAGATAGATAATCCCTTTATTACCCATTCCCCAGTTTTGCGTAACCAACACAGTTATAATAATACACTTTTTACCCCTGTGATTATCTTGTATCTAAGCCTCTGCAAACTGCCCCTTTTTTCAGTTCTTTTGACAGACTTGCAGTCTAGCCAATCGGTGCCTGCTCCCAGATAACTTCTCGTGCATGAGCACAGTGTTATCTATATGAAATACGTGAACTAACACCCTCTAGTGGTGGAAAAACTGTTAAAATGCAATCTGAAAGAGGTGGGCTTCAAGGTCTAAGAAGTTAGCAAATGAATCTCCTAGGTTAAGCTTTCAACTAAGAATACCAAGAGAACAAAGCAAAATTGGTGATAAAAGTAAATTGGAAAATTGTTTAAAATGACATGCTCTATCTGAATCATGAAAGTTTATTTTGGCCTAGACTGTCCCTTTAATAAATGGAGGTTTCTGAAGTTCATATATTGTCATTGTTACTTAAACTTATATAAATGTACTGTGTTTCATAAAAATGTTATCATTTATATTATAAGATATTTAATTTATGTTTTCTTTATGCGCAAAACCTCAATAAAAGACATCTCCAAAGTGTCACCAAAAGGAAGGTGCTGAGTTCTAAAGACACAGTTAATAGACGAAAAAAATGCGCCCTTATAGCACCTAGGTAAAGCCAATACCCACAACCCTAGAAGGTACCAGAAGGAGAGGGATACAAATAAATGATTATCCACTTTTAATAAACCAAATAAAGACAAAGTATTATTATATCAATAACTTCAGACTTTCCAGTGCAACTGAAGTATTCAACTCCAAATCAGATTCTCCGTCGCTGAAAAGATCCACATGCTGCTGCACTCACCACTAAACTACAGTCCGCCTGTTGCCCTACTGCTACCCCATCTAAGTCATAAATTACTCTGTCTCCAGAGTTCACTAATTACTGCTTCCCCCCCCCCCCCCCCCCCCGGTTAGTCTCATATCACTGTTTATAACCCGCAGATGTAACCTCAGTGACCATAGACTTCACACCATGAGGAACCTGAACATTCTGCTATTATGTCTGTATCAGTATAGGCACCTGCTATCTGCCAAAGCACGTCCGAAATTGTGCATTTTGCATCCGGAAAGGTTACTAAGAGAACAGCCAGTCTTTTAAAAAGTAAGAGCTGAATAACAATGCATAATCTTTATAATGAGCTGTCAATCATGTTAATATAATATTTTAAAAAGTTACAGGGGAAGATATGATATATACTGTCTTAAGGACTTTAGCAAGATGCAGGATGGAAGCAATGCTTTATACATGAGAGCATAATGTTCTCCCCAAGACCTATTTAATGGGCACAACACCAAACTAATTTTACTGACAACTCAGCTAACATTTAAGCCTATATCAAAGGAGCAGTCAACACAAAAATTATTGTTTAAAAAGATAGATAACGCCTTTACTACCCATTCCCCAGCTTTGCACAACCAACATGGTTATATTAATATACATTATAACATTAAACCTCTAAATGTCTGTCTGTTTCTGAATCACTAAAGACAGCCCCATGATCACATGCTTTCTAGATCATGTGAGCCATATAGATAACATTGTGCTCACACCCATGGGTTCTAACAACACAGCACTAATTGGCTTAAATACAAGTCAATAAATAAAAAGTCATGTGATCAGGGGGCTGTCAGAAGATGCCTATTATGCAAGGTAATTACAGAGATAAAAAGTATATTAATATATTTAGCGCTGCAGAATCTGTTGGCGCTCTACAAATAACCGATAATAATAATAATAACTGTGTTGGCTATGCAAAACTGGGGAATGGGTAATAAAGGGATTATCTACGGTATTTTTTAAAATAATAAAAAAAATGAGTTGACTGACCCTTTAAGTTAATATTAATTTGTTCCAATGCTTGTTGCATAAGTTAACATTAAATATATGTTGTGGTGTGCTATTAATTTGAGCTTTAGATAGATTAAGTAAAATTTATAAATACAGGAAAATGTTTCAGTATTACAAAGTATTAATTAGCCCCCACCCAACTATTCATAATGCCACCCAGCTGGCAACATTTTCTGTGGAGACATGGCACACATCCCATTTTCCAAAATCCTGGTGTGCAGCTTCATACAAGCAGGGATGTTCCAGTCTTACTTGTCTGTTAAACCTTTCTAAATCTTGCACCATTTTATAGAACTTCAAAGAAGTCTGTTAGTTGCTAACAGAATCAAAGTGATAGGATGACATCCGCTTATAGCTGCCAGAGACTGGCTGGGCTCAAGGGCTGTTTGGCTAAAAACATAATTTAATTTTATGAGTCTGTTTGTATCATCAGACATGCACAGAATGTAAGGAACAAAGGAGAGTAACTGGTTTCACTGAGCCATACGACAAGCATTATCTTTATAATTGTAAGCTATCTAGGCAGTCGGGCCCTATGATGTCCCAGTTCGCCTTCCCTGTCTTGTCTATTTATTGTATTGTATAGCGCTGTATAATCTTTCAGCTTTTCTCAAATAAAGGTGATGATAGTAATAGTTATCATTATTATCATTCATGTGTATAGCGCCGCAAAATTCAGTGATACCACAAGTATAATTGTGGCTACTACAACACCAAAGTAAATTAGTGTTTCCCTTCCTTTTTACTTAGCATTAAATAATAAAGTCCAATATATAAGAAAAATAAAGTCTACAAGAATGCAATTTTAGTGAATTAGTAACATTTTTTCTGATGGAATTTGCTCTTTTTATTAAATCTCAAACATTACTGACTACTAACTAGAACTTGCATTGGATGATTGAATTAGATTTTAAGGTGATATTAAACACCAAATACACTTTATGCACCCATCTCTTGTTAGTGCCAGGATTTTTGGAACCTAGGTTATTACTACAGGTATCTGAAGTAGAGTTGCTGCCCATGTGCAAAATCATCAGCACTGGAAAGCCAGATTTCATGTTTAGAAGAAGGCGGGGAATAAGCAATAGCAGCATCGGAGCCCCAGCGTTTATGCTAAACATGGACATTCGCATGCTTGAGGGTGTATGAGATATCTGGAATTAATGGAGGTGATTCCTCCAGTTCCAATTCCAGAATTAAACCCGGGATTTTATTTGAATCTCTTTATAATATCAAAGAAAGAGAGTACATTTTGGCCTTTTTTGGATCTCAAGATATTAAACAAATTCCTGAAGGAGCCTACTTTCCAGATGGAGACAATTCACACTTTACTTCCTTTAGTGCAGGAGGGTCAGTTTATGTCTTCCATAGACTTAAAAGATGCTTATTTGGATATCCCTATCCACAGGGATCATGTTCCTGAGATTTGCTTTTCTAGGCAAGCATTATCATTTTGTGGCCCTCCCGTTTTGTCTGGTTACAGCCTCCAGAGTTTTTACAAAAGTGCTGGAGCTCTGTTGCCTGTAGTTTGAGCTCAATGTATTTCTGTAATTCCTTACTTGGACAACATTCTGGTTCAGGCAGCTTCTTATTGTCTGGCTGTGTCTTACACGCAGATGGTTCTTCAGTTGCTTAAAGGGACACTGAACCCAAATTTTTTTTCTTTCTTTCATGATTCAGATAGAGCATGCAGTTTTAAGGAACTTTCTAATTTACTCCTATTATCAAATTTTCTTCATTCTCTTGGTATTTTTATTTGAAAAGCAAGACTGTAAGTTTAGATGCCGGCCCATTTTTGGTGAACAACCTGGGTTGTTCTTGCTGAATGGGCAGAACCAATACAACAGTGCTGTCCAGGTCTGAACCAAAAATTGGCTGGCTCCTTAGCTACGATTACTTCTTTTTCAAATAAAGATAGTAAGAGAACGAAGAAAAATTGATAATAGAAGTTAATTAGAAAGTTGATTAAAATTTCATGCTCTATCTGAATCATGAAAGAAAAATTTGGGTTTAGTGTCCATTTAAGCGTTACAGTTGAAAAAAATGATTTTTGTTCAGGTGGTGACAGTACTTGTTTTGCACCTCTTTATCTTTTTTCCCTCATCTACTTGGCTATATTTATGAAAGAGAATCATGGAAAGTTGGAGGTGATTTATAGTTCAAATGTGTTGGAGTTTCTTTTGCTGCCTCCTAGTGGTCAGGAGGGGAATGTTCCCACTTGTGGACTCTCACCATCATGAAAGAAATTACATTTATCAGGAAAGGATACATTTTGTTTTTGCCTATGAGAAACATATATATATGTATTTATCTAGAGCCATACATCCTGTCTTTGGAGTGTTAAGGCCAACAAAGCCTTTTCCGTCTTATATCCTTGCACATAATGTTTGTTTAAATTTATAACACATGATGTACTACTGGAACATCTGAAATGTTTAAAGGTTAAAGCAGCCTGCGTGATTTCCAAGACATAATGACAATTCTGTAGGATTTGTAAACAGCATTGTGATGCCTTCTTACTTGTGTTTCAGTTTGTGCTATATGTTAGTCTATCTCTGGAATTGTTACTTATGTTAGTGAGGGATTTGTATTTCCCAACCCCAAGGGACAGTTTAAAAGGACATTGATAAACCGTAGACCATTAGAGCGTATAATTGTAGCACTAGTGACCTATTTAGTGTCCATTTGATAAAAACGTAGTTAAAGGGATATGCAAATTATTTTGTGATTCAGACAGAGTTTACAGTTTTTAAAAAGTTTCCAATTTATTCCTATTATCAAATTTGCTTTGTTCCCATTGTATTATTTGTTGAATAGATACCTAGGTAGGTTTCTGGAGCACTATATGGCAAGAAATAGTGGGGTAACATTCTTGCAAAACTGCTTCCATATAGTGTTCCAGACATGTGCACGCTCCTGAGCTTACGTCCCTGCTTTTGAACAAAAGATACCAAGAGAACAAAGTAAATCTTAAATAGAAGTAAATTAGAAAGTTGTTTATGCTGTGTCTGAATCATGACAACATTTTGTATTGTGTCCCTTTAACCCCTTAACGTCAGCTGTCTCTTGGACATGTAGGGTGATAATAGTGCAGTTCTTATCAACAGTAACAAGACCATGATATTTCTACATATCTCAGGCAGTGAGTCATGCAGAAAGTGTGGTCTTACCACTGTCAGCGAAACCCACACTATTACATCCCTGTAAACCCCTTGTGACATGTGACGTTCAGGGTACATTACTGTTGTTAAGGGGTAAAGTCCCACTTGGGAGCTGCAGAGAATTGCTGGTCCCAAGGAGACATGGCTGGTGAGCCAAACTTGTCACCGGCCGTGCTTGCTCTGGATTACCAAATGGGACTCTTTGTGGATTTAAAACACATAAACTTACAGGATCAGCTCTGCCAAAATGTCATACTCTAGTCTCTAACATTTAGGGCGGGTTAATTTTGCCGACAGCTGACAGCTGCCAGTACCCAAGATGGCGGTAATTAGGTAGGGGAGAGGGTTAGAGAGCTGGAGGGGGGGGGGGGGTATCAGGGAGGTTGGTGCTAAGGCAGGGGTCCATCACAACTAAAATATTTTATAATTTTTATTTAAAAAAAAAAAAAACCTCTTTTATTTAGTACTGGCAGACTTTCTGCCAGTACTTAAGATGGCGGTAACAATTGTGGGGTGGGGGAGGGAAGAGAGCTGTTTGGGAGGGATCAGGGGGTGGGATGTGTCAGGTGGGAGGCTGATCTCTAAAATTAACCCTGCAAGCTCCCTACAAGCTACCTAATTTAACCCCTTCACTGCTGGGCATAATTCACGTGTGGTGCGCAGCGGCATTTAGCGGCCTTCTAATTACCAAAAAGCAACGCCAAAGCCATATAAGTCTGCTATTTCTGAACAAAGGGGATCCCAGAGAAGTTTTTACAACAATTTCTGCCATAATAGCACAAGCTGTTTGTAAATAATTTCAGTGAGAAACCTAAAATTGTGAAAAATGTTAAGTTTTTTTTTTTTATTTGCTCGCATTTGGCGGTGAAATGGTGGCATAAAATATACCAAAATGGGCCTTGATCAATACTTGGGGTTGTCTACTACACTACACTAAAGCTAAAATTAACCCTACAAGCTCCCTACAAGCTCCCTAATTAACCCCTTCACTCCTGGGCATAAAACATGTGTGGTGCGCAGCGGCATTTAGCGGCCTTCTAATTACCAAAAAGCAACCACAAAGCCATATAAGTCTGTTATTTCTGAAAAAGGGGATCCCAGAGAAGCATTTACAACCATTTGTGCCATAATTGCAGAAGCTGTTTGTAAATAATTTCAGTGGGAAACCTAAAGTTTGTGACAAAATTTGTGAAAAAGTGAACTTTTTTTTTTTTTATCGCATTTGGCGGTGAAATGGTGGCATGAAATATACCAAAATGGGCCTAGATCAATACTTTGGGATGTCTTCTAAAACAAAATATATACATGTCAAGGGATATTCAGGTATTCCTGACAGATATCAGGGTTCCAAAGTAACTAGCGCTAATTTTGAAAAAAAGTGGTTTGGAAATAGCAAAGTGCTACTTGTATTTATTGCCCCATAAATTGCAAAAAAAGCAAAGAACATGTAAACATTGGGTATTTCTAAACTCAGGACAAAATTTATAAGCTATTTAGCATGGGTGTTTTTTGGTGATTGTAGATGTGTAACAGATTTTGGGGGTCAAAGTTAGAAAAAGTGTGTTTTTTTCCATTTTTTCCTCATATTTTATCATTTTTTTTTAGTAAATTATAAGATATGATGAAAATAATGGTATCTTTAGAAAGTCCATTTAATGACGAGAAAAACGGTATATAATATGTGTGGGTACAGTAAACGAGTAAGAGGAAAATTACAGCTAAACACAAACACTGCAGAAATGTAAAAATAGCCATTGTCATTAAGGGTAAGAAAATTGAAAAATGAATTGAGTTGAGTGATTTAGTGCGCGCTAGAGGATGGTATTACTAAACACTACTCTAAAGATACAATCTCTGTATGTATCTGTATGGAGCAGCGAGAAACATCCTGAGAGTAGCCGATGAGAAGCCGGTGACGTCAGACGCCGACTCACATGTGCAGCGATTTTGCACACTTCTGTCTCCAGGAACGGCAGTTACCGTAGCCGTGGTCCAAGTCTTGACCGAAGGACTATATTTTCCCTCGGTAACACCCTCCGAACACCCTTTGGACTTACGGTACAGTAAACTGTATCCATTTGTGGTATAAGCCGTTACTTTTTTTCCACTGTTCCATTATCGATGCTTAATTGTATACGGCCACCTGCACTGTGTTGATGCTTAAGAACTTGGAGCTTGTCTTATTTTAATGTATCATTGTTATATCTTTTTTATGCCATAATCCTTTTTTTATATTAATAGTATCAATTGGTATCTGTAATATCTGCCTTATGTATAGGTTTTAACCTGCATTTCTATTAGGATTTTTCCCCCTATTACACCACCTCACAGGGAGACGTCCCTATTTTTAGCATTTTTATAATTGTGTATCATATTCTATATGTTTATTAAATTTTTACTTTAATCTGTATATGGTGTGTATACTTTTAGCTTGCTAGCGCACTTTCTCTATCCTGAAGCTTAGGCTTCGTTGTTGTTGAAAATTGAAAAATGGTCCGGTCATTAAGGGGTTAATGGACCTTTAAATGGACATTTATTTATTTATTTGAAATTGTTTTTTACTACCTATTATATTAATGCTTTCATCCAGTATAATTATTGTACCATGCTGAGACCATATTGACATTCTATTTCTATAACTACTTCAGTGAATGAAAAGGTGAATAAGCTAAACATATTTATCTTGAGTAGTTTTTTTCTGTTAAAGGAACCCTAAAGTGAAAATTAAACATAAATAGTTAAATACACACTTTCTGAGGCACTAGGTCCTACTAAGCATGTGGAAAAATTCAAAGTATATATACATATATATATACATTTTGTGATTGGCTGTTGGCTGTCACATGATGCAGGGGGAAGAAACATGGAACTAACTTTGAAATTTGTATGAAAAAAAATCTGCTGCTCGTTTAAAATTCAAACTAAGTGCTTTTAGATTGTATTTGTATTATGTGTTTATTGATTATACAGTTCTACAGTATGTAATGGTCCTTATAATTTCCATGGAGACTCATTGGCTGTAAACTAAACATAAGCCAAATAAGAGAAGGTCACTGGAGCTGGGTGGCTATATTTTGACCATACACTGTGATGTTGACCACTGTTTCATTTTGCTGCCCTCTGAGCATGTTTTACAGCACTGCTGAACTATTTATTCTGGACACATGACTTCTATTTGGCAAAAATCCCATATGATATAATTACAAACCCGGGGCAGAGATCTGCAGTAATTAAGAAAGAGCCATAGTGTAAACGGCCAGGCTGCTATTTTAAGATTCTCATGTTTTTTTTTTATTTACTTGTTAAACATTTAGTGAAGTAACTTTTGGCAGGAGATGCTATGCGTGGCATCTGTATTATACTTTGTATAGTTCCAACAATGTTCACAGCAGCTCTCAGAAATGCACAAGGAAAGCCACAAAAGTACAAATATCAATAGACAGAGATGCATTGTATGTAAGTAGTCATTTGTATAATGAACTGATATTAGAGACATATGACTTTGTATTGACCATATTGTATATAACTTTATTAGTAAAGCAACCTCTAAATGTCATTATTTTAACTGAACTCCTGACTTCTCGTGTTTTTCTTTTCTGATGAAGTAGTCAGCAACTACTTATTAGGATTAATTCCACATGTTTAAAAAATCAGTACCAGGCCAGTAAAACATTTTCATTTTTAGAGTAAGTTTGCCAACCTGCTAATTTCCAGAATAGGAATTTAGGGAGCTAGATTACGGTAAGCAATTAAGGTCAAGAGGAACTGGATACAAAGTAAATGGTTTCAGGACTATCATTATCAGCTGCTGTTTGCCTCTAACTCTTGAATCAGATTCTTGTGTTTTTATTGGGCTTTGGTCAAAGTCCATCTTAAAAGGACATGAAACCCACATTTCTTCTTTCATGATTCAGATACTGCATGTAATTTTAAACAACTTTCAAATTTAATTTTTTTTATCAAATGTTCTTTATTTTCTTGGTATCTTTTGCTGAAAAGCAGGGAGGTAAGTTTAAGGACGTGCATGTGTCTGCAACACAAGTTTCTTGCGGGCTGGTAAATATTGTGATTTACTCGCCCGGTGGGCGAGGGAAGTTTTTGGGTATTCATAGGCCCTGACTATAGGGCATCAATTTTGCAAGAATGTAATACATTTTCAAGTTCTTCTTTAAAGTGCCTCTTAACAGAAGTGAGGAGCATCAAGAATTCTCACTTTAAATTTAGGACGGTACACAAAGAGTAGAAGTTACTGGTTGTGGTGGCAGGATGTTTGAGGTCAAATCATGAAGATTTCCATTATCACTTCTTCTGGACAAGGTTTCCCAGCAGGTGAAATTACTAGATCCAAGTGAGAGTTCACATCTAAACACTTCACAATCATTTAACCCCTGAGCAGAATAAAACTTGAACTTTGTGCATAATATTTTATTAATTTTTAGAGGCAGAGCTAACTGCCAAAGAGGACAGTCACACTCCTCACGAGCTCCGTTGAAAAAGTTGGAAACCAGTTCTTTTTAGCAGCTTCTAACTAAAATTTAAATATTAACCTAATCCGTAACTGCACCTGGGACAATTTGACTACAATTGGGGCAGGTTTGGGGATGCGCTTCCCCAATTTGGATCGAGATTCCTGGACATAGGCCTGAGGGACCAGAGGCCAACATCGCTAGAATTGAGACTCCAAAACAGCTGGCGACTTACTGTGCGGGATTGCTACACACCGGAGGGTCGGGGCTCCGCTCTGGTGACATCTTGCCTCTAGCTCCTACTGCAAACAGCTTTGCATAGAGTGGCTAGAAACCACACAACATCAGGGAACACAGCGGACGTTGAGAGAGACAACCGCTAAGAGTGGAAAGCGGTCTACAGCGGTCTCCAGAGTCAGAAGGCTTGTTGCAAGTATAATTTTTAATTTGCTGGAGGGGAGATCATTGCTAGTGGCCGGGTAGAGGAGAGAATGTTTGGCTGGACCCGCCATCTTGAGTCACTCACACTACGCAGCATAAAAATACCGGACCAACACTAGATCACCAGTTTAATCTCCCATTAGGTCTTGAATTATTAGAGAGCTGAAAAACAGATAAAATCCCTAAACATTCCTCTTAATATTGTATTATTAGCACTCAGATACCCTAAGGTGTGAATATGAACACAATCTAAACATAAAATAGATAAACTTCCTATGATCTAATAAGACTCACCTCTAGAGTCAGTGACCAACAATCAGAAACTTTACCACCTAGTTGTGACATGTTCTCTGTCTTGATCCCACATTGCACGTGCTGCATAGAGTTCAAGGTACAAGCAGGAATATATTTGTTGAAGAACACTGTCTCTATCAGACATCATGGCTAAGTCCCCTACTAGGATGTCTGCTACTTACTAGATACTGAGCATCGCGGTGCAAACCTAACATGCAAGCATGGAAGTCTGATCTATGGTTATGGATTAATACATATATTAGCGAACAGGAGAAATCAAGTAAACAACACTTGCAAAGTCTGTACTTTCTCAACACTCATAACACTATTACTACGTTTATTCACAGAAAAGTTCTGACTTGATATAACAAGATATATACAAGCAAGCTCCTTCTTACATAAACGCATATATTGCTAATCTATAATGAAGAGCAAGAACCAATCCGTCAAGGACTGTCTGACAAAAGCACAAGCAAAGATTACAACAATCCGATACGGCAACAGCTCAAGAGCTGGAAGAGTCAGAAACTACAACAAAAGGAGGACAAGATGACCCATTTACATCTGTGCCCAGTACCCTTCTTCAACAGATTGAAGAGGTCTTTCAGACGGAATTGAAATCTGCGCTGAACTTAAGAATGACATTCTTTTTATTGGTCAAAGAAAAACAACCCTGGAAGATAAAGTTGATGAAATAATTGAAGAACTACCTATTGTGCAAACTACATTATCAGATCAACAAAGCCGAATAACGCAATTAGAGAACCAGCTTGAAGATCTGGAAAATATATTGCGAAGATCCAATATTCGGTTAAGAAACCTACCAGAATCTAATTACAAAACTAACGAGGTTCTACTTAAAGGGACACTGAACCCAAATGTTTTTCTTTCGTGATTCAGATAGAGCATGCAATTTTAAGCAACTTTCTAATTTACTCCTTTTATCAAATTTTCTTCATTCTCTTGGTATCTTTATTTGAAAACAAGAATGTAAGTTTAGATGCCGGCTCATTTTTGGTGAACAACCTGGGTTGTTCTTGCTGATTGGTGGATAAATTCACCCACCAATAAACAAGTGCTGTCCAGCGTACTGAATCAAAAATTGGCTGGCTCCTTAGCTTAGATGTCTTCTTTTTCAAATAAAGATAGCAAGATAACGAAGACAAATTGATAATAGGAGTAAATTAGAAAGTTTCTTAAAATTGCATGCTCTATCTGAATCACAAAAGAGAAAACATTGGGTTCAGTGTCCATTTTAAGATACTACATATCCTTCTACCAGACACAAATGAAAAATACTGATGGATAGAGCTCATAGAGCCCTGAACAAACCTCAGAATCCTAACACACTTAGGGATATCTTAATCATATTCCATTACTATACAACTAAAGTCTGACTGCTTCAAGCTACACGGAAATTACCACATTTTGAATTTGAAAGACATAGACTTCAGTTTTTCACGGATTTATCCCCCATCACTTTAAAAAAGAGAAGAGTGCTGAAACCCATAATAACTGTGTTACTAAAGGAGCAGATAAAATACAGATGGGCCTTTCCTTTCAGACTTGTCTATATTCATCACAGCACCACCTATTCATGCACTAACATGGAGGAAGGTTTAGAGATGTTGAAACGTCCCCATCTACAGATAGAAGACATCGCTCCACCAATGCCACAGTGACCTCCAAGGAAGCAAATCCAGCGAATTTGGAACAAGGTTTCCAGGGATCATCATAACACACGTAAACATGCAAGACACTGCAAGAGATGGCGCTACATCACCAAAACAGTCTATGACTTTTGGCTGAATTTCATAAAACCGAAAAAGTAGTGGTCTTGAACTGCTAAGATGTTTTACTGCTAGTAAATAGGATAAAATGCTACGAACTTTAGTTTTAATTGCCAATGGTTTGTATATATAGTATCAATAGTTATGCAAGAAAGCGTCTCAGATGGAGATGGATGGTTAGGTTTAATTGGTTTTGTATACTAATAGAGTTACATTATTTGCTTATGTGTAGAGTTAAGTTTACACACCTAGCTTAGACTATTGATAATAACAGTTATCACTATACACACACACGCAAGAAGCCTCGAGAAATGGATCCACATCACCAATGTAGCTTATGACTATTTTTTTAGCTGAATTAGATACCACAGAAAAGGTTAAAAACTCGACCGGCTAGAATATATTACTGTTAGTGAATAATATAAAATACTATTAATTTCAGTTTAAGGCTTAGATAACACAAAGCCCTATTACGTTTTGATAGGTTTAGTTGGGTTTTGTGTCCCATTTGAGTGTCATTATCAGCCAGTGTTGAGTTAAGTTTGTACACCCAGTTTAGATTATAGATACTGATAGGTGTTGAGGGTTCAAGAATAATCAAAGGAAATCTTACTCCATTGCCCTCACCTTAAGCTATTATTGATGATAAATAAGGTTATCTCTTACACATATTTGTCTACCATCAAGGTCCAAGTACAGGACAGACCAGACCAGAATATAGAAGGCATAATAAGATACAGAACAGTGAGAACATTGCATCCTATCACGAACACTACTGTACCAGATAAGGTAGTAAATTCGATATATTGAGCCAACATAGAGGTTGCTAACAGAAATTTAAGATACTTGAGGCCCACCTTGGTCGTTGAGGGAAATTAACAATATAGAATCTTAGATAGAATATTCCTATTCCCTAATGGTATGAAGTCATAAAGATTCACTTCTTTGAGTAGACAAGTAGCAACTTTAAATACTGGGAAACATTTAAATTTACAAATAGTAGTGCAGTCATATATAGTTATTAGATAAGCTAGTTGAGATAAAAAAAGAATAACGTTGACTTGTTGTTTGGGAAAAAAAGTTTTGTCCTTGATCAGATGCTCACTACAAATATCTTAGTTTAAAATAGATTAGTTTTCAGATGCAAGATTAAAGGGACACTCAAGTCAAAATGAAACTTTTATTATTCAGATAGAGCATGCAATTTTAAGCAACTTTCCAATTTACTTCCATTAACAAAATGTGCACAGTCTTTTTATATTTAAACTTTTTAAATCACCAGCTCCTACTGAGCATGTACAAGAATTCACAGAATAAACGTGTATGCATTTGTGATTGGCTGATGGCTGTCATATGGTACAGGGGGAGTTGAAACAGACATAAACAGACATAACTTCTCTACTTATCTACTACTCATTTGAATTTCAGATTAAGTGCTATTGCATTGTCTTGTTATCTTGCATTTGTTGATTATGCAAATCTACTGTGTTGACTGGTCCTTTAAGGAATGGATTATTATACATATTGTGTTCTCACCAAGAGATCAGTTTATTGACCTTTAACATTTTTGAGTATTATTTACAGATACTCCTATTTCATATTGTTGTTTACTATCTTAACAGATATTTTCTATTTCTAGTACTTTTTGTTCTATTTCCGGTCGCTCGTGGTCTCCACTCCAAGATGCTCTGCAAAAGTTTTACAATGTGCTGGGTGGTCCGTAGGATTTCTTCAAATAAGGTTGATTTTCATATACACATAATACAGCCACACTTACAAACACTAATATGTAGTTTAAAATAATATCACATTATGTAAGAGGGCTACATTCCCACATAAAAGGAAAAACGCTATTGCGGAATATAAGGCTAGTAAAGCTCATATCATCATGCTACAGGAAACACACTTTACATCTACTCATACTTCTAAATATTGGGATGCTGCTTTTCCGATCTAATATCGTGGACTTATTTAAAAGAAAAAGGGAGGGGTTTCCATCATATTACATTCGGCTCTCGATTTTCAAGAAGAGGAAGTGATTAGGGACTCAGAAGGCAGATATCTTATTATTCAAGGAAAAATACAAGGGAACTCAGTGGTTCTAGGTAATATATATGCTCCAAATGAAAATCAGGACAATTTCTAAATTCTAAAATAAGCAAGTTGCTAACCTTATGGAAAAAATATAAAATAATATTGGCAGGAGATTTCAACCTGACAGTTAATGATCAGATAGATCACCCGCTTGAATTTCCCCTTCTAAAAAGATATTGAGTGATTTTCTTCATAAATGGAAAGAGTCCACAGCTGCATCCATTACTTTTGGGAATTCAGAACCTGACCACCAGGAGGAAGCAAAGACACCCCAGCCAAAGGCTTAAATACCTCCCCCACTTCCCTCATCCCTATTCATTCTTTGCCTTTCGTCCCAGGAGGTTGTCAGAGAAGTGATAGAAGTTTTTGATAGTCTCTTATGGAGGGTAGTACTCTTCGGCATGGGACTGGAGTTTTAAGTAGTCTTGTCAGCCTCTCAGTGAGAGCATGGGTGAAAGTTAGAGTCTGGAGATGCAGGGAGAGTTTCTTTTTTAAGACACAATGAGTCCATGGATCATCTTAATTACTAATGGGATATTCACCTCCTGGTCAGCAGGAGGAGACAAAGAGCACCACAGCAGAGCTGTTAAATATCTCCTCCCTTCCCTCCCACCCCAGTCATTCTCTTTGCCTACGTTAGTGATAGGAAGAGGTAAAATGAGGTGTTAGATTAGATTCTGGGGGCACTTGAACCGAGCTGGACATGAAGAGAGATATGCCCAATTGCGGACTAGTTCACTTTATTTTATAGGGTATCTGGTTCTATCCCCGGTATAATTTTTATATGTTTTGCAAGGGGTTGTGTTTTATACTTTAATCTGTATTACAATTTGCCCCCAGGTTCTCTAACATGGGTTCAGTTATCTCCCGGTAGCCTATCTCTCAGATATTAATGGCGACCAGGAGAGCGTGTGTTGTTACGGCCACAAAGGGCGGGGTTCAGTTTGGCTCTAGGGGAGACTCGGAGATGAGCGTTATCAGGCCCACGAGGGGCGGAGCTATGTTGGGGGCCGACTTAGGCTGCACTAGTTTATCTTCTTCCGTTCATCGGAAGGTAGAGGGATATTGCTTTCAACACAATTCTCAGTGCTCTCTCTCTTATTTGGGTCCGGATATCGCTTCAGTGCACTCCGGATCTGTTTGGAACAGTAACGTTATTTATGTCCTAAGTTATAAAGTTTTTATTGCTTTTAAATGTTGGGTGCTGATGGTTCACTTCAGCAACTTTTTTTTTGAGGTGTTAGTAGGTGCCATGATATTTGCGTGCTAATCTCACATTTATGCACGCAAAAAATAAAAAGTTACAGTTTAAAATTTAAAGACACAATAAGGTTTTTTTCTCCTGTTAAGTGTAGTCAGTCCACGGGTCATCCATTACTTATGGGATTATAACTCCTCCCTAACAGGAAGTGCAAGAGGATCACCCAAGCAGAGCTGCTATATAGCTCCTCCCCTCTACGTCATACCCAGTCATTCTCTTGCACCTAACTAATAGATAGGATGTGTGAGAGGACAGTGGTTATTAAACTTAGTTTTTATTTCTTCAATCAAAAGTTTGTTATTTTAAACGGCACCGGAGTGTGTTGTTTTTTCTCAGGCAGTATTAGAAGAAGAATCTACCTGAGTTTGTGTATGATCTTAGCGGACGTAACTAAGATCCATTTGCTGTTCTCGGCCATTCTGAGGAGCGAGGTAACTTCAGAACAGGGGACAGCGGGCAGGGTTCACCTGCAAAGAGGTATGTTGCAGTATATTATTTTCTAAGGAATGGAATTGACTGAGAAAATACTGCTAATACCGATATAATGTAAGTACAGCCTTAAATGCAGTAGTAGCAACTGGTATCAGGCTGTTATGTATGTATGTTGGCACTGAAGTATTTCTGGGGAATGGCACTTCACTAAGAAAATACTGTATACATATAACTTATAGCCTTTCTGCAGTGAAAGCGACTAGCAACAGGCTTTTTAATAACTTTTCATATATTTATATTTAAAACGTTTACTGGCTTGTTAATCGTTTTAGCTCTGAGGTACTTGGTGAAAAATTTTATGGGCATTAATTTCCACTTGGCTGTCGTTTGTTTTGAATAAAATCAGTTTACTGAGCTTCCCCACTGTTGTATTATGAGTGGGAGGGGCCTATTTTGGCGCTTTTCTACGCAGTAGAAATTCAATCACAAGTCTTCCTTGTTCTCCCTGCATGATCCAGGACGTCTCTACAGAGCTCAGGGGTCTCCAAAACTAGTTTTGAGGGAGGTAATCACTCACAGCAGACCTGTGAGACTGTGCTTTGACTGTGATAAAAACGTATATATTTTATTTGTTATTCGTTTTTTTGCTAGTGGGTGCAATCCTTTGCTAAATTAATGCATTTACTGTAAAAATTTGGTTTCTATAACTAATCCGGTTCATTGTTATTTCAACTGTGACAATTTTTGTGTGCTTCTTAAAGGCACAGTAACGTTTTTTATATTGCTTGAAAATTTATTTGAAAAGTATTTTCCAAGCTTGCTAGTCTAATTGCTAGTTTGTTTAAACATGTCTGACACAGAGGAATCTCTTTGTGCAATATGTTCAAAGGCCAATGTGGAGCCCAATAGAAATTTGTGTACTAATTGCATTGATGCTACTTTAAATAAAAGCTAATCTGTACATGTCAAGAAAATTTCACCAGACAACGAGGGGAAAGTTATGCCGACTAACTCTCCTCACGTGTCAGTACCTGCATCTCCCGCTCAGGAGGTGCGTTATATTGTGGCGCCAAGTACATCAGGGCGGCCATTACAAATCACTTTACAAGACATGGCTAATGTTATGACTGAAGTTTTATCTAAATTGCCAGAACTTAGAGGTAAACGCGACCACTCTGGGGTGAGAACAGAGTACGCTGATAATGCTAGAGCCATGTCTGATACTGCGTCACAATTGCAGAGCATGAAGACGGAGAGCTTCATTCTGTGGGTGACGGATCTGATCCAAATAAACTGGACTCAGACATTTCAAATTTTAAATTTAAGCTTGAGAACCTCCGTGTATTATTAGGGGAGGTATTAGCGGCTCTGAATGATTGTAACACGGTTGCAATCCCAGAGAAATTATGTAGGCTGGATAGATACTATGCGGTACCGGCGTGTACTGACGTCTTTCCTATACCTAAGAGGCTTACAGAGATTATTACCAAGGAGTGGGATAGGCCCGGTGTACCCTTTTCCCCCCCTCCTATATTTAGAAAAATGTTTCCAATAGACGCCACCACACGGGACTTATGGCAGACGGTCCCTAAGGTGGAGGGAGCAGTTTCTACTCTGGCTAAGCGTACCACTATCCCGGTGGAGGATAGCTGTGCCTTTTCAGATCCAATGGATAAAAAGTTAGAGGGTTACCTTAAGAAAATGTTTACTCAACAAGGTTTTATATTACAACCCCTCGCATGCATTGCGCCAGTCACGGCTGCGGCGGCATTCTGGTTTGAGTCTCTAGAAGAGACCATTAGCTCAGTTCCATTGGATGAAATTATAGACAAGCTTAGAGTCCTTAAGCTAGCTAATTCATTTATTTCTGATGCCGTAGTACATATAACTAAGCTTACGGCTAAGAATTCCGGATTCGCCATTCAGGCGCGCAGAGCGCTGTGGCTAAAATCCTGGTCAGCCGATGTGACTTCTAAATCTAAATTGCTTAACATACCTTTCAAAGGGCAGACATTATTCGGGCCCGGTTTGAAAGAAATTATCGCTGACATTACCGGAGGTAAGGGCCATGCCCTGCCTCAAGACAGAGCCAAACCAAGGGCTAGACAGTCTAATTTTCGTGCCTTTCGTAACTTCAAGGCAGGAGCAGCATCAGCTTCCTCCGCTCCAAAACAGGAAGGAACTGTTGCTCGCTACAGACAGGGCTGGAAACCTAACCAGACCTGGAACAAGGGCAAGCAGGCCAGAAAACCTGCTGCTGCCCCTAAGACGGCATGAAGTGAGGGCCCCCAATCCGGAAACGGATCTAGTAGGGGGCAGACTTTCGCTCTTCGCCCAGGCTTGGGCAAGAGATGTCCAGGATCCCTGGGCGTTAGAGATCATATCTCAGGGATATCTTCTGGACTTCAAAGCTTCTCCTCCAAAAGGGAGATTTCATCTTTCAAGGTTGTCAACAAACCAGATAAAGAAAGAGGCGTTTCTACTCTGTGTACAAGATCTTTTACTAATGGGAGTGATCCACCCGGTTCCGCGGTCGGAACACGGACAAGGGTTTTACTCAAATCTGTTTGTGGTTCCCAAGAAAGAAAGAACCTTCAGACCAATCTTGGATTTAAAGATCCTAAACAAATTCCTAAGAGTTCCATCGTTCAAAATGGAAACTATTCGGACAATCTTACCCATGATCCAAAAGGGTCAGTACATGACCACAGTGGATTTAAAGGATGCCTACCTTCACATACCGATTCACAAAGATCATTACCGGTACCTAAGGTTTGCCTTCCTAGACAGGCATTACCAGTTTGTAGCTCTTCCCTTCGGGTTAGCTACTGCTCCAAGAATCTTTACAAAGGTTCTGGGTTCTCTTCTGGCGGTACTAAGACCGCGAGGAATATCGGTAGCTCCGTACCTAGACGACATTCTGATACAAGCGTCAAGTTTCCAAACTGCAAAGTCTCATACAGAGTTTGTACTGGCATTTCTAAGGTCACATGGGTGGAAAGTGAACGAAGAAAAGAGTTCTCTATTGCCACTCACAAGAGTTCCCTTCTTAGGGACTCTTATAGATTCTGTAGAAATGAAAATTTACCTGACAGAAGACAGGTTAACAAAACTTCTAAATGCTTGCCGTGTCCTTCATTCCATTCCACACCCGTCAGTGGCTCAATGCATGGAGGTAATCGGCTTAATGGTAGCGGCAATGGACATAGTACCCTTTGCACGCCTGCATCTCAGACCACTGCAATTGTGCATGTTAAGTCAGTGGAATGGGGATTACTCAGATTTGTCCCCTATGCTGAATCTGGATCAAGAGACCAGAAATTCTCTTCTATGGTGGCTCTCTCGGCCACATCTGTCCAAGGGGATGCCCTTCAGCAGGCCAGATTGGACGATTGTAACAACAGACGCCAGCCTTGGGGCGCTGTCTGGAATTCCCTGAAGACTCAGGGATCATGGACTCAGGAGGAGAGTCTCCTTCCCATAAATATTCTGGAATTAAGAGCAGTTTTCAATGCCCTTCGGGCTTGGCCTCAGTTAGCAACTCTGAGGTTCATCAGGTTTCAGTCGGACAACATCACGACTGTGGCTTACATCAACCATCAGGGAGGGACAAGGAGTTCCCTAGCGATGATGGAAGTCTCAAAGATAATTCACTGGGCAGAGTCTCTTGCCACCAATCAGCGATCCACATCCCAGGCGTGGAGAACTGGGAAGCGGATTTTCTAAGTCGCCAGACTTTTCATCCGGGGGAGTGGGAACTTCATCCGGAGGTCTTTGCCCAAATACTTCGGCGTTGGGGCAAACCAGATCTGGATCTCATGGCGTCTCGCCAGAACGCCAAACTTCCTTGTTACGGATCCAGGTCCAGAGACCCGGGAGCAGTTCTGATAGATGCTCTGACAGCACCTTGGGCCTTCAACATGGCTTATGTGTTTCCACCCTTCCCGATGCTTCCTCGATTGATTGCCAGGATCAAACAGGAGAGAGCATTGGTGATTCTAATAGCGCCTGCGTGGCCACGCAGGACCTGGTATGCAGACCTAGTGGACATGTCGTCCTGTCCACCATGGTCTCTACCTCTGAGACAGGACCTTCTGGTGCAGGGTCCTTTCAAACATCCAAATCTAATTTCTCTGAGGCTGACTGCATGGAGATTGAACGCTTGATTCTATCAAAGCGTGGATTCTCGGAGTCAGTGATTGATACCTTAATACAGGCTAGGAAGCCTGTTACCAGGAAAATTTACCATAAAATATGGCGCAAATACTTGCATTGGTGCGAATCCAAGAGTTACTCATGGAGTAAGGTTAGGATTCCTAGGATATTATCCTTTCTACAAGAAGGGTTAGAAAAGGGTTTATCCGCTAGTTCGTTAAAGGGACAGATCTCAGCTTTGTCCATCCTTTTACACAAACGTCTGTCAGAAGTTCCAGACGTTCAGGCTTTTTGTCAGGCTTTGGCCAGGATTAAGCCTGTGTTTAAAACTGTTGCTCCGCCATGGAGTTTAAACTTAGTTCTTAACGTTTTACAGGGTGTTCCGTTTGAACCCCTTCATTCCATTGATATCAAGCTGTTATCTTGGAAAGTTCTGTTTTTAATGGCTATTTCCTCGGCTCGAAGAGTCTCTGAGTTATCGGCCTTACATTGTGATTCCCCTTATCTGATTTTCCATTCAGACAAGGTAGTTCTGCGTACTAAACCTGGGTTCTTACCTAAGGTAGTTACTAACAGGAATATCAATCAAGAGATTGTTGTTCCATCATTGTGCCCTAACCCTTCCTCAAAGAAGGAACGACTTCTGCACAATCTGGACGTTGTCCGTGCCCTGAAATTTTATTTGCAGGCAACTAAAGATTTTCGACAAACTTCTTCCCTGTTTGTCGTTTATTCTGGACAGAGGAGAGGTCAAAAGGCTTCGGCTACCTCTCTCTCCTTCTGGCTTCGTAGCATAATACGTTTAGCCTATGAGACTGCTGGACAGCAGCCTCCTGAAAGAATTACAGCTCATTCTACCAGAGCTGTGGCTTCCACTTGGGCCTTTAAGAATGAGGCCTCTGTTGAACAGATTTGCAAGGCTGCGACTTGGTCTTCACTTCACACTTTTTCCAAATTTTACAAATTTGACACTTTTGCTTCTTCGGAGGCTGTTTTTGGGAGAAAGGTTCTTCAGGCAGTGGTTCCTTCCGTGTAAAGAGCCGTCCTGTCCCTCCCGTCATCCGTGTACTTTTAGCTTTGGTATTGGTATCCCATAAGTAATGGATGACCCGTGGACTGACTACACTTAACAGGAGAAAACAAAATTTATGCTTACCTGTTAAATTCCTTTCTCCTGTAGTGTAGTCAGTCCACGGCCCGCCCTGTTTTTTATGGCAGGTCTAAATTTTAAATTATACTCCAGTCACCACTGCACCCTATAGTTTCTCCTTTCTCGTTTGGTTTTCGGTCGAATGACTGGGTATGACGTAGAGGGGAGGAGCTATATAGCAGCTCTGCTTGGGTGATCCTCTTGCACTTCCTGTTAGGGAGGAGTTATAATCCCATAAGTAATGGATGACCCGTGGATTGACTACACTACAGGAGAAAGGAATTTATCAGGTAAGCATAAATTTTGTTTTTTTATCTGTTAATTTATTGAAAGAATTTCAGCTGTGTATTTGTTAATTCATCCTTTATGATTTAGGATGAAACAAAAACACACAAAAAATAAAGTTAATTTTGAGATTTAAAGACACAGTAACGTTTTTTTATCTGTTGATTTATTAAAGGAATTTCAGCTGTTTAATTGTTAATTCATCCTTATGACTTAGGTTGAAACAAAGCACACAAAAAATAGTTACTTTTGAAATTTAAAGAGACAGTAACATTTTTTTTTTTTTTTCTGAACCTACTCTTTCTAAGGCGTTTGCTGTTTAGGAGTCTGTTGACAATGGTCAATCTATGCCACAAATTTCTCCTATAGTGTCCCACAAACTTTTATGGCCCACATGCAGTGCCCTGCGCTTCCTCTCACACTCCACCCGGAGTTACTCAGGCATTATATGTTTTTCCCACGTGGTAGAAAACATTACTAGAGGAGTTATTTTCAATCATTTAGTTGATTCAGTAGTTGCTATTCTGATTGGGTGTTCCTTATTATCTGAAAGAGGACGATACTTCGGGATTATCTGAGAAAATCTTTTTCAGACTCAGATGAATAATATCTTTATTCCATCCTGAGATTGTTTTTCTCTCAGTTTTATTTTTAGCTTGTATGCCTCCATTTGTTACTTTAGGAGGTTTTAGCTGCCCTGGGCGACTCCGACACTACCGGTGTAATCTACCTAAGCGTCCAGTAGGTTATATGGCCGCATTCCCTATACTTAAAAAAAGATGTTTCACATAGCCGACTCAGCTAAAGAGTATTTTCCAGCTTTGCTAAGAGAACTACTATACTCTTAGATAGTTGGGAAAAGGGATGTACGCCAGGGCTTACAATGGCAACCAGCTGTGTACTTTGCTACCGCCACTAGTGCCACGGCATATTGTTTTGATGCGTTGTCTGATGCTACTAAGTCAGGAACTTACCTAGATAAGATCCAGGATAGGATAAAGGCCTTCAAGTTGCCTAATTCCTTTATGTCAAAAGTCTTTCCTTTAAGTTAACTGGGAGCATAGTTTTCAGGTTTCTCTGTTTCAGCTTGCAGAGCCTTATGGTTAGAGCCTTGTTCTACGGATGTATGCTCTAAGTCTAAGTTTTTAGCGAATCCTTACAAGGGGAACACCTTGTCGGGACCTGACTTGATATAAATTATCTCTTTTGGAATTTAAAAATCCAAATAGCCTGCTGTTGCATCAAAGACAACATAAAAGGACATGCCCCCGATCCGGGATCGGATCTTGTAGGGGGCAGAATTTTCGTCTTTACTCAAGCTTGGGTTCGAGAGGTTCAGGATCCCTGGGCAATAGATAACGGTGTCCCAAGGATACAATTTAGAGCTCTAAAGTTTTCCTTCCAGAGGCAAGTTTCTGCTTTTAGGATTATCTGCAGATCAGACAAAAGGAGAGGCGTTCTTACACTGCGTAGGAGACCTCTCAGACCTGGGAGTGATTGTTTCAGTACCAATACAGGTACAGGGCCTAGGTTCCCAATCAGGTTGTGGTACCCAAAGAAGGAGGGAGCCTTCAGACCACTTTTTAGATCCCAAGAGTCTAAACCAATTTTCTTACTGTACCTTCCTTCTAGATGGAAACTATTCATTCCATTCTTTCCTTTATCCTAGAGGGTCAATTTATGACAACAGTGGATTTAGACGACGCATACCTACATGTTCCCATTCACAGGGATCATCACAAGTTCTTAAGGTTTGCCTTTCTGGACAAACACTACCAGTTTGTGGCTCTTCCTTTCGGTCTGGCCATAGCCCCCAAAATCTTCACAAAGGTTCTGGGATCTCTGTTGGCGGTACTTCGATCAAGAGGCATTTCAGTAGCGCCTTATCTGTACAACATCCTAGTCCAAGCCCCATCCTTTCAGCTAGCAAGTTCTCATGCGGGCTTGGTGTTGTCCTTCCTAAGATCCCACGGCTGGAAGGTGAATTTAGAAAAGAGTTCCTTAGTTCCAAACACAAGGGTAACTTTCCTGGGAACCATGATAGACTCTTTATCTATGAAGACAGTCAGGAAATTAAAGATTATCGATACTTGTCTAGCCCTTCTGTCCACTCCTCGACCATCAGTGGCTCAGTGCATGGAGTTAATAGGGTTGATGTTGGCAACAATGGACATCATCCCGTTTTCTCGCTTCCATCTCAGAGCTCTGCAGTTGAACATGTTGAGACTATGGAACGGAGATTATTCGGACTTGTCCCCTTGACTTCTTCTGGAACAGGAGACAAGGGACTCTCTACAATGGTGGTGTCTCTGGATCATCTCTCCCTAGGAACATGCTTTTGCAGACCATCTTGGGTGATTGTGACAACAGATGCCAGCCTGCTAGGGTGGGGAGCAGTCTGGGGCTCTCTAAAGGCTCAGGGAATATGGACTCAAGCAGAGTCTGAGAGCAATTTACAATGCTCTACTGGTCTGGCCTCAGTTAGTTTCGGTCCGGTTTATCAGGTTCCAGTCAGACAACATAACGTCAGTGGCATACATCAATCAGGGAGGAACAAGGAGTTCCTTGGCGATGACAGAGGTATCCAAAATAATTCAGTGGGCAGAGACCCATTCTTGCTGTCTGTCGGCGATCCACATCCCAGTGGTGGACAACTGGGAGGCGCTTTTTCTGAGCAGGCAGACCTTTCATCCGGGGGAGTGGGAACTCCATCCGGAAGTTTTTTCCAGCCTGATTCTCAAGTGGGGGCAACCGGAATTTGATCTCATGGCATCACGTCAAAGTGCCAAGCTCCCGAGATACGGGTCGAGATCCAGGGACCCCCAGGCGGAATTGATAGATGTGCTGGCGGACCTTTGGAATTTCAATCTAGCATACCTGTTTCCTTCATTTCTTCTTCCTCGAGTAATTACTTGAATCATACAGGAGAGGGCCTCTATAATCCTCATAGCACCAGCCTGGCCTCGCAGGATTTGGTATGCAGACTTAGTGGAGATGACATCTCTACCACCTTGGAGACTTCCGTTGAGGAAGGACCTTCTAATTCAAGGGCCCTTCCTACACCCAAATCTAGTTTCTCTGAAGCTGACTGCTTGGAGATTGAACGCTTAATTTTGTCCAAGCGGGGGTTTTCTGACTCGGTCATAGAGACCATGATTCAGGCTCGTAAGCCTGTAACTAGAAAGATTTACCATAAGATATGGCGTAAATATCTCTATTGGTGTGAATCCAAGGGCTACTCTAGGAGTAGAGTTAGGATTCTTAGAATTTTGTCCTTTCTTCAAGAGGGTTTGGAGACAGGTTTATCGACGAGTTCCCTAAAGCGTAAAATCTCGGCCTTATCTATTTTGTTACTCAAACATCTGGCGGATGTCCCAGATGTACAATCTTTTTGTCAGGCCTTGGTCAGGATCAGGCCTGTGTTTAAACCAGTTACTCCTCCATGGAGTCTTAATTTAGTTCTCAATGTTCTTCAAGGGGCTCCGTTTGAGCCTATGCATTCCTTAGATATTAAGTTGTTATCTTGGAAGGTTTTATTCTCGTTGCTATTTCTTCTGCACGGAGAGTGTCAGAATTCTCGGAGTTACAGTATGAGTCTCCTTATCTTATTTTTCATGCAGATAAGGTAGTTTTGCGTACCAAATTAGGATTTCTTCCTAAGGTTGTCTCTGATCGGAACATTAATCAGGAGATTGTTGTGCCTTCTTTGTGTCCTAATCCTTCTTCTAAGAAGGAAAGACTTTTGCACAATTTGGACGTGGTCCATGCTTTAAAGTGTTACCTGTAGGCGACTAAGGACTTTCGTCAGTCTTCTTCTTTGTTTGTGGTTTTCTCAGGGAAACGCAAGGGACAGAAAGCTACGGCTACTTTTCTTTCTTTTTGGCTGAAGAGCATAATACGTTTTGCATATGAGACTGCTGGACAGCAGCCTCCTGAGATAGTTACGGCTCATTCCACAAGGGCTGTTGCTTCCTCATGGGCATTCAAAAATGAAGCTTCTGTGGAACAGATTTGCAAGGCTGAAAAAAGTGTGACGAGAGGACCAAGTTGCAAAGTTTTACAAATTTGACACTTTTGCCTTGGCTGAGGCTGTTTTTGGGAGAAAGATTCTTCAAGCAGTGGTGCCTTCCGTTTAGGTTCCCTGTCTTGTCCCTCCCGTATAATCTGTGTACTCTATCTTTGGGTATTGAATCCCATTAGTAATTAAGATGATCCGTGGACTCATCGTGTCTTAAAAAAGAAAAGAAAATTAATGCTTACCTGATAAATTTATTTATTTTTTGACACAATGAGTCCACGGCCCGTCCTGTTCTTTTAGACAGGTTGTGGGTTATTGTAAACTTCAGACACCTCTGCGTCTTGGCTTTTCCTTTCTCTTCCTAATTTCGGTCGAATGACTGGAGTGGGAGGGAATGGAGGAGCTATTTAACAGCTCTGCTGTGGTGCTCTTTGCCTCCTTCTGCTGACCAGGAGGTGAATATCCCATTCGTAATTAAGATGATCCGTGGACTCATCGTGTCAAAAAAGAAATAAATTTATCAGGTAAGCATAAATTTTCTTTTTTCTGCAAAACCATCCCGACTCATATTAACAGCTCCACAAGCAATCAGCATTGACGAGTTTCGCTGCCTGCTTTTTTCTCTCAACTCCATAGCAGAAGCGATGTTACCATCTGTCACACTTTAAGGGCCGTGTTCCTGTTTCACGGCGTAGATTCCGGTAAGATAGTTTTATTTTACTTTCATCATGGATGTATTGTAATTACAACTGTTTATCCGAGAGGGGCTACAACCTTTCGGGGATAACATTAACATAGGGTCTCAGTAAGGCTCCTTTTTGTATCTCGGAATCAAGGATTAATATCTCCTTAAGGGGGTTATTGAACAGGGAGGTTTATAATCATGCTTGTTATGTAATTCTGTCTGCTACTGTGTAGCGTTGCTTCGGCTCATGACTATTTTGGAACATAATGGCCTATGTCTAGGGACGCAGCCTTTTCGGTCGGGCACGCTTTTGCATGGACTGCATGGTTTACCTTGTGACCGAGAATGGACACATTTTGGCTCTCCATTTCTGCATTCCTGACCGTGTGGCGAAGGAGAAATCCTGGTCCGCTGGTGTCTGGTTCCCTGGAGGTGGTGAGTTCCCCAGCCATTGGGGGTGTAAGGTGCCGTTTAGATTTTTCTTATGGGTACATTTTTTATTCAATATCCCAGTTATGGAGGATTCTGATTTTTTGGAGACGGATGTCTCTGATTCAGACTCTACTTCTTGCGAAGAATATGAATTGGCCCGGGTGATACATGCCCATCAGTTATGTTCCGAATGCCGTTTTTGAGTGCTCTGTTCCTCGGGATCGGGGAATCAGGTGCCCACTGAGCCATCCGCCTCTGGGGATTCTATTTCCCACAAGGTGAGTTCCCTACCACCAACTCTTACTACGCATGCAGGTAATCCAAACACTACTTATCCTTCTATGGAGTGTGGCCTGTTCCCACCAGAGGTTACAAAACGGTTCCACATAGCCATATCTGTGGCACCGGCACATCTGCACCTCCTGAAAGTGTGCTTACGATATTGTCCATGTTCCGTTAACCGGGGCTCGTCAGGCGTGGGATCGCCTGCTCCAGTTCAGCTCTTCGGTTCCGGCGGAGGTATGTTGCACCTTTGGTTATAGACTGGCAAACCTTCGTGTTCTACTGGGGCACGTTTTGGCGTTGCTGGAGGATCCCACTTTTAATTGATCTGGAGATTCTCAGTCTTAAGCTTCGACTGGCTTGCTTGCATAGACATAAGGGGATGAAGTAATCTTCTTATAGTCTTGGTTATTTGTGTATCCTTTTCCAGTTCTCAGCTTGGAAGTCTCAAACCCCTGTTGGGCTGGTCCTGCGGGTCTGTCCGTTCTTCCTGGGCGATAACCTACGGGTTGCCTTATCTTCTATTTTTATCCAGTGAGGATGATTTTTATTTGGTCTAAAGCTCATGTTGTGTGAGGTTTCCTTCTGGAATTGTTACTCGCGATTTTGTGGTCGCACTGTTTACTTTTACAAGAGCTTTATCCCTCCATCTCAGAGGAGACTCTATGTGGCCTTGACAGTTCTGGGGCCCTTGGTTTCAGGCTGGTCCTGACTGGGTACAAATCCTTCTGTCTTTGAGGCCTAGTTCAGACATGTGGCACCTTTTTATGTCCGGCTGGTCCGGTAAGAGCGCCTAGTGATCACAATATGATTTGTGTTGTTTACTTGTTATTTTACAAGCTTCAACTAGCATCCTGAGAGGATTTGATGGTCCGTGGTTGCTTGGGGGCATGGGGGATTGGTTCAGTCCTCATTCGCCTTTCAACCTAGTGGGCCGTGACTCGGTTTAGATCCCGGCGACATGCTCAGTCTTTTCCGATTTTTCCGGGATATAGAGTGTTCCTTTCCGTTGTGGGTTGGAGGCTTCATACCGCCGTTCTTATGGTTTTGCCTTTCATGGTCTCTTTGAAAGTGTCCTTTTAGGACTTGTTCCTTTTAAAGGTTCTCTTCCTTTGGGTCGAGACTTTCTGAACTTCGTCTGGTTTTTCTGGCGGCTTTGGCCGCTTAATTAGGAAGTGAAGACTGTGAGGCTCTGTCTTCCTTCAGGAGTTAGTTGTCTCCATATCAGGGGCGATAGGAGGTGTTGTCTCTTTTTCCAAGCTTTTTGCTTAGGGGGTGTTTCTCTTGTTAAGTGTATTCAGTCCACGGGTCATCCATTACTTATGGGATATATTCCCTTCCCAACAGGAAGTTGCAAGAGGATCACCCAAGCAGAGCTGCTATATAGCTCCTCCCCTCACATGTCATATCCAGTCATTCTCTTGCAACTCAACTAGATAGGACATTGTGAGAGGTCTGTGGTGTTTTTAATACTTAGTTTATTTCTTCAATCAAAAGTTTGTTATTTTAAATGGCACCGGAGTGTGCTGTTCTCAGGCAGTATTTGGAAGAAGAATCTGCCTGCGTTTTCTATGATCTTAGCAGAAGTAACTAAGATCCACTGGCTGTTCTCGCACATTCTGAGGAGTGGGGTAACTTTCAGAAAGGGAATAGCGTGTGGGGAATCCTGCAAACAAGGTATGTGCAGTAAATTATTTTTCTAAGGAATGGAATTGACTCAGAAAATACTGTTAATACTGAAGTAATGTATGAGCCTTAACTGCAGTAGAAGCGACTGGTAGCAGGCTTATTAATAACACTACCTATCTTTTAAAGTGCATAAAACGTTTACTGGCATGTTATTCGTTTTTTTTGTGAGGTACTTTGGTGATAAATCTTTTGGGGCATGATTTTCCACATGGCTGTCGTTTATTTCTATATAGAAACGGTTAACTGAGGTTTCCCACTGTTGTAATATGAGTGGGAGGGGCCTATTTTAGCGCTTTTTTGCGCAGTAAAAATTCCGTTTCAGTCTTCCTGCTTCTTCCTCCTTGATCCAGGACGTCTCTAGAGAGCTCAGGGGTCTTCAAAATTCATTTTGAGGGAGGTAATCAGTCACAGCAGACCTGTGACAGTGTGTTTGACTGTGATAAAAACGTTAATTGTTAAATTGATTATCCGTTTTTGGGTATTAAGGGGTTAATCATCCAATTGCTAGTGGGTGCAATGCTTTGCTAACTTAATACATTTACTGTGAAAATTTGGTTGCTATAACTGATTTGGTTCATTGTTATTTCAACTGTGAAGATTTTTTGTGCTTCTTAAAGGCGCTGTAGCATTTTTTATATTGCTTGTAAATTTATTTGAAAGGATTTTCCAAGCTTGCTAGTCTCATTGCGAGTCTGTTTAAACATGTCTGACACAGATTAATCTGTTTGTTCACTATGTTTGAAGGCCAATGTGGAGCCCCACAGAAATATGTGTACTAAATGTATTGATGTCACTTTGAATAAAAGTCAATTTATATCTGTAAAGAAATTATCACCAGACAACGAGGGGGAAGTTATGCCGACTAACTCTCCTCACGTGTCAGTACCTTCGCCTCCCGCTCAGGAGGCGCGTGATATTGTAGCGCCAAGTACATCAGAGAGGCCCATACAAATCACTTTGCAAGACATGGCTGCTGTTATGACAGAGGTATTATCTAAATTGCCTGAATTAAGAGGCAAGCGCGATAGCTCTGGGTTAAGGACAGAGCGCGCTGATGATGTGAGAGCCATGTCTGATACTACGTCACAATTTGCAGAACATGAGGACGGAGAGCTTCATTCTGTGGGTGACGGATCTGATCCAGGGAGACCGGATTCAGAGATTTCTAATTTTAAATTTAAGCTTGAGAACCTCCGTGTATTGCTAGGGGAGGTATTAGCGGCTCTGAATGATTGTAACACGGTTGCAATTCCAGAGAAAATATGTAGGTTGGAAAGATACTTTGCGGTACCGGTGTGTACTGACGTTTTTCCTATACCTAAAAGGCTTACAGAAATTATTAGCAAGGAGTGGGATAGACCCGGTGTGCCCTTTTCCCCTCCTCCGATATTTAGAAAAATGTTTCCAATAGACGCCACCACACGAGACTTATGGCAGACGGTCCCTAAGGTGGAGGGAGCAGTTTCTACTTTAGCTAAACGTACCACTATCCCGGTGGAGGATAGTTGTGCTTTTTCGGATCCAATGGATAAAAAATTAGAAGGTTACCTTAAGAAAATGTTTGTTCAACAAGGTTTTATCTTACAGCCCCTTGCATGCATTGCGCCTGTCACTGCTGCTGCGGCATTCTGGTTTGAGTCTCTGGAAGAGGCCATTCGCACAGCTCCATTGGATGAGATTATGGCCAAGCTTAAAGCACTTAAGCTAGCTAATGCATTTGTTTCTGATGCCGTTGTACATTTAACCAAACTAACGGCTAAGAACTCCGGATTCGCCATCCAGGCGCGCAGAGCGCTATGGCTTAAATCCTGGTCAGCTGACGTGACTTCTAAATCTAAATTGCTTAATATTCCTTTCAAAGGGCAGACCTTATTCGGGCCCGGCTTGAAAGAAATTATTGCTGACATTACTGGAGGTAAGGGTCATACTCTTCCTCAGGACAGGGCCAAATCAAAGGCCAAACAGTCTAATTTTCGTGCCTTTCGTAACTTCAAGGCAGGAGCAGCATCAACTTCCTCCGCTCCAAAACAGGAAGGACCTGTTGCTCGTTACAGACAGGGCTGGAAAGCTAACCAGCCCTGGAACAAGGGCAAGCAGGCCAGAAAGCCTACTTCTGCCCCTAAGACAGCATGAAGAGAGGCCCCCCTATCCGGAAACGGATCTAGTGGGGGGCAGACTATCTCTCTTCGCCCAGGCTTGGGCAAGAGATGTCCAGGATCCCTGGGCGTTGGAGATCATATCTCAGGGATATCTTCTGGACTTCAAAGCTTCTCCTCCACAAGGGAGATTTCATCTTTCAAGGTTATCAGCAAACCAAATAAAGAAAGAGGCATTTCTACGCTGTGTGCAAGACCTCTTAGTAATGGGGGTGATCCACCCAGTTCCGCGGACGGAACAAGGGCAAGGGTTTTACTCAAATCTGTTTGTGGTTCCCAAGAAAGAGGGAACCTTCAGACCAATCTTGGACCTAAAAATCTTAAACAAATTCCTAAGAGTTCCATCATTCAAAATGGAAACTATTCGAACCATCCTACCCATGATCCAAGAGGGTCAATACATGACCACAGTAGACTTAAAGGATGCCTACCTTCATATACCGATTCACAAAGATCATTATCGGTACCTAACATTTGCCTTTCTAGACAGGCATTACCAGTTTGTAGCTCTTCCCTTTGGGTTGGCTACGGCCCCGAGAATCTTTACAAAGGTTCTGGGCTCACTTCTGGCGGTTCTAAGACCGCGAGGCATAGCGGTGGCTCCGTATCTAGACGACATCCTGATACAGGCGTCAAGCTTTCAAATGGCCAAGTCTCATACAGAGATAGTTCTGGCATTTCTGAGGTCGCATGGGTGGAAAGTGAACGTGGAAAAGAGTTCTCTATCAACACTCACAAGAGTCTCCTTTCTAGGGACTCTTATAGATTCTGTAGAGATGAAAATTTACCTGACGGAGTCCAGGTTATCAAAACTTCTAAATGCTTGCCGTGTCCTTCATTCCATTCCACGCCCGTCAGTGGCTCAGTGCATGGAAGTAATCGGCTTAATGGTAGCAGCAATGGACATAGTGCCATTTGCGCGCCTGCATCTCAGACCGCTGCAATTATGCATGCTAAGTCAGTGGAATGGGGATTACTCAGATTTGTCCCCTCTGCTAAATCTGGACCAAGAGACCAGAGATTCTCTTCTCTGGTGGCTTTCTCGGGTCCATCTGTCCAAGGGTATGACCTTTCGCAGGCCAGATTGGACGATTGTAACAACAGACGCCAGCCTTCTAGGTTGGGGCGCAGTCTGGAATTCCCTGAAGGCTCAGGGATTATGGACTCAGGAGGAGAAACTCCTCCCAATAAATATTCTGGAGTTGAGAGCAATATTCAATGCTCTTCTAGCTTGGCCTCAGCAACACTGAGGTTCATCAGATTTCAGTCGGACAACATCACGACTGTGGCTTACATCAACCATCAAGGGGGAACCAGGAGTTCCCTAGCGATGTTGGAAGTCTCAAAGATAATTCGCTGGGCAGAGTCTCACTCTTGCCATCTGTCAGCGATCTACATCCCAGGCGTGGAGAACAGTCGCCAGACTTTTCATCCGGGGGAGTGGGAACTTCATCCGGAGGTCTTCGCTCAACTGATTCATCGTTGGTGCAAACCAGATCTGGATCTCATGGCGTCTCGCCAGAACGCCAAGCTTCCTTGTTACGGATCCAGGTCCAGGGACCCGGGAGCGGCGCTGATAGATGCTCTGACAGCCCCTTGGGTCTTCAACATGGCTTATGTGTTTCCACCATTTCCGATGCTACCTCGACTGATTGCCAAGATCAAACAGGAGAGAGCATCGGTGATTCTGATAGCGCCTGCGTGGCCACGCAGGACCTGGTATGCAGACCTAGTGGACATGTCGTCCTGTCCACCATGGTCTCTATCTCTGAGGCAGGACCTTCTAATACAAGGTCCTTTCAAACATCCAAATCTAATTTCTCTGAGGCTGACTGCATGGAGATTGAACGCTTGATTCTATCAAAGCGTGGCTTCTCGGAGTCGGTTATTGATACCTTAATACAGGCACGGAAGCCTGTTACCAGAAAAATTTACCATAAGATATGGCGTAAATATTTATATTGGTGCGAATCCAAGAGTTACTCATGGAGTAAGGTTAGGATTCCAAGGATATTGTCTTTTCTACAAGAGGGTTTAGAAAAGGGCTTATCTGCTAGTTCGTTGAAGGGACAGATTTCTGCTCTGTCTATTCTCTTACACAAACTTCTGGCGGAAGTTCCAGACGTCCAGGCTTTTTGTCAGGCTTTGGCTAGGATTAAGCCTGTGTTTAAGACTGTTGCTCCTCCGTGGAGCTTAAACTTGGTTCTTAAAGTTCTTCAAGGGGTTCCGTTTGAACCCCTTCATTCCATTGATATTAAGCTTTTATCTTGGAAAGTTATGTTTTTGATGGCTATTTCCTCGGCTCGAAGAGTCTCTGAGTTATCGGCCTTACATTGTGATTCTCCTTATCTGATTTTCCATTCAGACAAGGTAGTTCTGCATACTAAACCTGGGTTTTTACCTAAGGTAGTTTCTAACAGGAATATCAATCAGGAGATTGTTGTTCCATCATTATGTCCTAATCCTTCTTCAGAGAAGGAACGACTTTTGCATAATCTGGACGTAGTCCGTGCCCTGAAGTTCTATTTACAGGCAACTAAAGATTTTCGTCAAACTTCTTCCCTGTTTGTCGTGTACTCTGGTCAGAGGAGAGGTCAAAAAGCTTCGGCAACCTCTCTCTCCTTTTGGCTTCGTAGCATAATACGTTTAGCCTATGAGACTGCTGGACAGCAGCCCCCTGAAAGAATTACAGCTCATTCCACTAGAGCTGTTGCTTCAACCTGGGCCTTTAAGAATGAGGCCTCTGTTGAACAGATTTGCAAGGCTGCAACTTGGTCTTCGCTTCACACTTTTTCAAAATTTTACAAATTTGACACTTTTGCTTCTTCGGAGGCTGTTTTTGGGAGAAAGGTTCTACAGGCAGTGGTTCCTTCCGTTTAAGTTCCTGCCTTGTCCCTCCCATCATCCGTGTACTTTGGCTTTGGTATTGGTATCCCATAAGTAATGGATGACCCGTGGACTGAATACACTTAACAAGAGAAAACATAATTTATGCTTACCTGATAAATTTATTTCTCTTGTAGTGTATTCAGTCCACGGCCCGCCCTGTCTTTTAAGGCAGATCTAAATTTTAATTAAAACTCCAGTCACTACTGCACCCTATGGTTTCTCCTTTCTTGTCTTGTTTCGGTCGAATGACTGGATATGACATGTGAGGGGAGGAGCTATATAGCAGCTCTGCTTGGGTGATCCTCTTGCAACTTCCTGTTGGGAAGGGAATATATCCCATAAGTAATGGATGACCCCTGGACTGAATACACTACAAGAGAAATGAATTTATCAGGTAAGCATAAATTATGTTTTTTCTGCCTGGGTTTGGGATGCTTTGCATTCTTCTCCCTTGGGTGTGGTCCTCTGGAACGTTAATCTGAAAGGATTATGGAGACTAGCCTTTCTTTTCTACTCTCTTTTGGGTTACTCTGTTCTCGTTCTCATTTCCCTTTGTGTTGCCCTTGGGGCCTTTGGGCTCTAGAGACATTGCATGACTTTGTTGCGGCCTAGCACCTTGTTGGGGGGTGTTGACCTCCGGCCAAGGGTGTTCTCTTCCCTTTGGGCTGGGAATTACGAGTGATTCCTGTACCCGTTCTCCGGGTTCCCCCGGTTATCATCCCCTGTGTGGACTGATTGCTTCAGACTGGGTATCTTGTGTTCCCTGGGGGTGTCGTTCATTCTAGGACAATTCTGGGTCCAGGGTTCTTGTCTTGGATCCTCCTTGGATGTCTGGAGACTAATGATCCGGTGGACTGGTTCTGGATGACTCAGTTTTTTCAGGAACCCTATATTGCGACTTAGGGGCTAGCTCATTGGGATTGCAAGCAGGAAGGCCAGAGTTCACATCCACCTTCGGTTACTGGTTATAAACTTTAAGACCTGACTTGTCCTTCGGACGGAGTGTGCTCCTCTTCATGGGGAGTTTTTTCTCTGTTGGGTCAAAAGTGAGGTCTGGATGATTTTTTTTTTAATTTGATCCGTAATTTGATTATACTAAGGCTTCATGTCTTGTGGACAAGTACGCTGTTCTTATCTGTGTCCTTCCCTTTTGAGGGGATAGTTTGTCTTCCTTATGAGCTTGGGTTTCCTCTTTCTGGAGGGTCATTGCCCTGCCCTGTGTGTAGGAGGTTGGATCAGGTGGCTTATTTCTGTAAGGGGCAGCATCTGCTGCTCTGTGGGCTCTGTTCCACCTGTTGGAAATTGATCTCTCTACATAGAGACTGTCTAAGAGAGTTGCGACAGGTCTTCCTACAGATCTATTGCACTTTTCTCTGTTCCTAGGCTTGGGGGTTCTCCTTGAGAGTGGCTTTTTTTGGAGGAGCGGATTGGATTGGCACCTGAGCTCTGTTGGGGTGGGTGAGTATTCCCTTTTTCTTTACATTCCCTGGGGGCTTGTGGTTGGGGTCTTTCTGCCCCCCCCCCCCCCCCTGTCTATCAGACATGTCTGTCACTTGGGCTGGTCCGGTGTTGGAGCAGGATCTGAGATCTGTTGCTCTGCTATTTCGTCCTCTGAGAATTCAAGGTACGGTAAGCCTCTTTGAGGTTTCTTCTTTCTCAACGTTTGTGGGAAGGACTGGCGGCTCTTAGATTGGCTGCGACGCTATCCGCTGGTTAGTGGATACTTAGCAATCTGAAGGATCCTATCTTCAGCTGCTTCTGCAAATATTTAAGTTTCAGAGTCATTTTTAGATGACTGCAGCGTGCAGTGTGTCAGACCTATCTGAGCTTGCTGCACATGGTTTTGTTTCTGAATATTTTGGTATTGTGAGCTACCTTTTTGCGACTTGGGGACCTTCGTCTTCAGTTGCTTTCCAGAGTGCGGTTGCACTGTGTTAGGGGAAGATGCTCTCTCTGTTTCAGACTCCCGGCCTTATCCCGTGGTTTCTGTATTCTTAGGTCTGGGCGTTGCCTCCCCTTGTTTCTATGAGACTGGTTGGGTCTCTGTTAGCCTGACCCGGTTTCTCTGGGTTTTTTTACTCTGTATTTGTGCCCTTTTTAGGGTTTTCTTCCGGAGTTCTTTATGCTAGCTGGACAGATAGCTCAGCATACTAATGCACTTTGGCTACTCTGCACTGTAGCAAACCAAGGGTTGTAAGTTCGATCCCCGGCGAGGTCTACTCAGCCTTTCCTCCTTTCAAGGTTGATAGAAAGAGCAGCGCCTTGAGTCCCTTAAGGAGGATTTGCAGCGCTTTACATGTACAATCATGTTTTCTCCATGTCTTTTCTTCTTTGTGGAAGAATACGGTAGTTTGTTTCCTTTCTTTAGTAATGGGTGTGTTCTTTGGAGACTGCTGGGCGAAGGTGTCTCTTGGAGGCTGTTGACTCAGTCGAGTCTAGTTCCTGCGATCTCTAGCAAGGCTTGTGGACTATCTGCGGGTTAGTGTCCTTGGGCTTTTTCCTATTTTTCAAAGTTGTTCTCGTCTTTGGACGAAGCAGGATTTTGTTGGGTAGGGGTTTTCAGGCCTGGTGCCCTCAGAATGGGCTGCCTCTTGTACCTTCCCGCTTTTGCATTCAGTGTCCTCTATAGCTTGGGTATTGTTTTCCCAAAAGTAATGAATGCAGTTGTGGACTTTTTCCATTTATGAAGAAAAACTTAAATTATGCTTATCTGATCATTTTCTTTTCTTCAGATGGGAAAAGTCCACAGCTCCCCACCTGTATTTTAACTGTGGGGCGTCTGTTATTTTTGTTCTTCTGGCACCTTTTCACCCTGAAATTTCTTCTACTGTTCCTTGCTCCCTGGGCAGAATGACTGGGGGATGAGGGAAGTGGGCGAGGTATTTAAGCCTTTGGCTGGGGTGTCTTTGCCTCCTCCTTGTGGCCAGGTTCTGAATTCCCAAAAGAAATGGATGCAGCTGTGGAGTCTTTCCATCTGAAGAAAAGAAAATTATCAGTTAAGCATAATTTTTTATTTTTTTTTAATTTTTATTCAGTTTTAAACATTACATATCACATCTGGGGACTCGTAGGACCCCTACACAAGTTGGTTCATATCAGAAGTACAAATGTACCGGTTTAATATTGCGTAATAATTTAAGTTTTTATTCTAGATCATAACCTGTTGGCAGATATGTAATAGAAAAGTCAAAGATTTTACGTGTTACTCAGCAGCACATAATTCTTATTCTAGGATTGACTATATTTTTATTAGCCAGATATTATGTCCACTATTGACAAATACTGCAATAGCACAAACTACATGGTCTGATCATTCAATGGTTGAAATCTCTGAAAGGTTTTTTTGACCCATCTCGGATAAGGTCCTGAACCCTAGACCCATTCTTGTTACGAAAATAAATAGTTTGCCAAAAACTCATAAAACACATTAGAGATTTTTGTACTATTAATAAAGATTCCACAGATAACCCCCTGTATGTGTGGGGAGTGTTTAAGGCCTACCTAAGAGGTATACTGATTGAAGAGAAAGCAGCCATCAATAAAAATTAGAATAACTTAATTAGTCGAAAAAGCTAGAAGTAGAAACACTACATAAGCAACATATTGCGACTAGATCACCCAACATTGCTAACTTACTTAAAGGGACACTGAACCCAAATTTTTCCTTTCATGATTCAGATAGAGCATGACATTTTAAGCAACGTTCTAATTTACTCCTATTATCAAATTTTCTTCATTCTCTTGGTATCTTTATTTGAAATGCAAGAATGTAAGTTTAGATGCCGGCCCATTTTTGGTAAACAACCTGGGTTTTTCTTGCTGATTGGTGGCTACATTAATCCACCAATAAAAAAGTGCTGTCCAGAGCACTGAATAAAAAAAAAGCTTAGATGCCTTCTTTTTCAAATAAAGATAGCAAGAGAACGAAGAAAAATTGATACTAGAAGTAAATTAGAAAGTTGCTTAAAATTGCATGCTCTATTTGTATCAGGAAATAAATAAAATTGGGTTCAGTGTCCCTTTAAAGCTAAAAAAAAAGAATTAGATAAGTTGTTAAACGAAGAAGCATTGGCATCTCTCAGAATTGTTGACGCACAATATTTTGTATACGCTAACAAACCAGACAGAATGTTAGCTAGGAAAATTACAAATATCACTAGAACTAACTAAATTCCACAAATACAAACGCCTAGTGGTGAGACTATCAATAATCCCTCAAAATAGCTAATGCTTTTGCTGACTTCTATCAATCTTTATATAACCTAAAACAAGATCACAACAAAAATAGAACTCATCAGATTGAAACATTCCTAGACAAATGTGGGCTACCTAAATTGGATGACGAAGCAGCATCAGGTCTAAATTCCCCTATTACAACACAAGAGATAGCAATAGCTATTAAGCAACTGAAAAGGAATAAAGCACCAGGACCAGATGGCTATTTGGGTGGTTTCTTCAAACAATTTGCTCCAGAACTGATCCCAAAATTAGTAGAATCTTTCAACTTTATAATACAGGGGAGGGGGGGAATTCCACCAGATCTATCGGCCAGAATAAGTGTAGTCCCAAAGCCAGGTAAAGACTAATTTCATTGCAAAAATTTTAGACCTATCTCCTTGGTCAATCAAGATCTCAAGCTCTTCACAAAAATATTGCCAACTAGACTAAACCCTTTATGCCTAAAAGTATTATCAAATGATCAAGTAGGATTCATTCAAGGTAGGGAAGCCCCGGATAATGTTAGAAGAGTAATAAACCTAATAGACTATGTCACCAAAGAAAAAGTGCCTTCTCTGTTCTTATCTCTGGATGCAGAGAAGGCATTTGACAGAGTATTGTGGGACTATATGTTTTTAACTTTGAACCACTTTGGTATAAGAGGTAATTACTTAAAAGCTATACATACAATATATACTACACCATCTGCATTCCTTAAAATTGCAGGATACCAATCTAAAACCAGAAATATCCATAATGGGACCAAACAGGGGTGCCCACTTTCCCCTTTACTATTTGCTATTTGTATAGAGCCTTTAGCATATATCATTAGGAACCAGGTTGACATATCGGGGATACAAATCGGTAAAACTACACACAAGCTTTCATTATTTGCTGATGATGTTATCTTAATTATCTCCAAACTGTTGCTTTTTTACCACATTTATATGATCTGCTTTCAAAATTTGGTAAGTTATCAGGCTTTAAGGTTAACAATGATAAGTGTGAGGCGATAGAGGTAAATCTAGCTGAGCATACAAAAAGCTCCTAGAATTCAATGTCGATTTTAAGTTAGCAATCAATGTGATCAAATACTTAGGAATCTTAATTCCAAATAAATTAGAAAAATTATTAAAAAAGAAATGAAAAAATTAGCTTTTTACAAAGCCTAGTTTTACGGGAAAATAGTGATTAGCAAAATGATAGTACTTCCTAAGTTGTTATATCTATTTAGATCACTACCAATTATCATACAACTAAAATATATTCAAGATATGCAAAAAAACCTTATAGACTTTATTTGGTTCTATAAAAGAGCGAGAATTAATAGGAGGATGTTATTAGGAAATAGGAAGAGTGGAGAACTGGGAGTACCAGACCATCATTCTTATTTTAATGCAGCTAAACTAGCACAGACCTCTTTATGGAATCATATTAATAATGAAGTAGCATGGGTACAGCTATAGAGCGAAATGATTAATCTGGCCCCCATATACTAGATTCTCTGGACCCCAAAAAAGGATAGGCCTTCGGATTGGTTAAAATATGTTGTTATACAACACACTATAAAAATTTGCGATAAACTTCAACCAAAATTCAACTTAATTAATAGTAATACACTGATTACACCATTGGTTACACCAATAACTAGGATCAAGACTGCTACTAAAAATATTTGGGCGAATAAGGGCCTTTATCGGACTGTGGATGCATACATTGGAACTGACATCCTAACATTTGAACAAATACAATAACATGATACCTAGCCTTCCAAACTCTTGGTACCATTATCTACAACTAATATCAATAATTAATTTAAAAAATATAAACAAACTGAGTTTACTGTATTTGAGAGATTGTGCATTGCCCCACACAGAACCAAAGGGATGATCTCAAATCTGTACAATATCTTATGCTCGACACATCCACCCCAAAAAACATCACTTTGTTCAGAAATGGGAGAAAGAGGGGCAATTCTCAAAAGATGCAGAGTGGGCTGACATTATCAAGAAAGGATTATACTGCACTGTTTGTGCAAATGTGAAAGAAAACTACATTAAAGTGATGTATAGATGGTACTTACATCCCAGCAGGCTTACATGGAACAATATGACACAACAAATGTGTTACAGAGGTTGTAAAGAAACAGGGACTTATGTCCATATGTGGTAGACTTGCTCAGAGGTTAAAAAACTGTGGACCCAAACTACTAAATTAAGTGAAATCTTTGACAATCACATAGATTTGAGTATGGAGCAAGCCCTATTGCACTTTACAATAGAAGGCCTCTCCAGGAAATCAATGAAATTAGTAGGTATAGTTTGTACAGCAGTCAAAACAACTATAGCAAAATTCTGGAAAACATTGGTAACCACATTTTGATATAATTACAAACAAAATTAAATATTACCACCAGATGGCTATATGAATATATAGAAATATGGGAAGAATGGATAATGTGGGAATATAAACAAAGGATGCTAAATAGACAAAGCATAAGATAAGACGTCAACACCAGGTACCTCTCTGACTTGGATGGAGAACACGAGTGACCACCCATCTCTCTTTTTTCTTTACACTTGATTCACCTCTGCCACTTTACATTTCTACCTTTTACCTACTACTTTATCTTCTATTTCTTGTAATTTAGACTCTTTGAATTTAAAGAATCGTTCTTTGCAAGAGTTTTTTACCTTCTTCTGTCTCTTTGGGAACGATTCCTCGATTTAAAGATATATATTAAAGATCTATCAATGAAAAATTATTTTCAGTATGGTAGTATTTACTCTTGCTATTTCACAGAACTGATAACATTTTATTATGTATGGTGACTTTCTTCAATTTGTTTGTAAAGCTATTTCATTGAAAACTCTAATAAAAAGATTCCAACATAATATTTAATAATTTTTAGTTTTATCGGTTTACCATGCACACTTTGCATTTGTAATCCTTGTGCTCTGTGCCTCTATCTTATTTTTAGCATTAATTACTTCCTTTCAGACACTGTCGTTTGTGTGAAGAAGCCAAGTCAGCCTTGTTTAGCACATTTTTCCTGAAAGGTAGTATTTAATAATTGAAATCTGAGACAATACCTGTAAAGTACTGTGCATAGCTGTCTAATGTATGAATATACAATTAACATTACATTGCAATCTTTTAATAGAGTGTCAACTTGACTTCTCAGGCATAGGTTATTAAATGTTTATCACATTAGCTACAAATACAGGGTCTTCTAAGTGGCGGTGTTCACTCACGCTTCAAAGGGACTATAAGATCATTTCTCCAACATTGGTGTGTCCGGTCCACGGCGTCATCCATTACTTGTGGGAAATATTCTCCCCCACAGGGAAAGGCAAGGAGAGCACACAGCAAGAGCTGTCCATATAGCTCCCCCTCTGGCTCCGCCCCCCAGTCATTCTCCTTGCCGCTCTGAACAAGTAGCATCTACCACGGGGATGGCGAGGAGTTTGTGGTGTTAGTTGTAGTTTTTTATTCTTCTATCAAGAGTTTGTTATTTTAAAATAGTGCTGGCTTGTACTATTTACTCTATAACAGAAAAGTGATGAAGATTTCTGTTTAAGAGGGCTATGATTTTAGCAGACAGTAACTAAAATCCATTACTGTTATCACGCAGGACTGTTGAAACAAGAGAACTTCAGTTGGGGGTAACAGTTTGCAGACTCATCTGCTTCAGGTATGACTGGTCTCCTTCTAACAACACAGGCTAATGCTAGATGACAGTCATATTTCCCCTCAGGGGAAAAGGTAAGCCATTTTTCTTTCACCTCAGCAAAAAAGATAACAGGCTTCCCCTTTTTGTTTTTTATGCTGGTAGACACTGTTAGGGGCAAAATCGATTGGTTTTTATTACAATATGATACCATTTGGTATATTTTATAAGCTCACATACACTGGGGAACGTTTTTTATTGATCTGGCTTGTTTTAGACACCTAAATCTAGTCAGGAAGGCCCCTTCACTCTAGTGTGCTGAGGGAGGAAGCCTCATTTTGGTGCTTCAGCTGCACAGTTGATTTACAAGGCAGTGCATGCAGATAGGGTCCTGTGGCTCAGAAAGTGACTCCAAAAGGCTTTTTTCTGTGAATGGTGACCCCTAAGGAAGGTAAAAAGCTGCAACAAGTCTGTAGCAGGGATTGTAGTGTATAAAAACGGTTAAATCCAACAATTAGCTCCGGTTTGCTTGTTTTAAGCGCTAGAGTCTCCATATTTGCTGTGCAATACTTTCTAAGCATTAAGACACTGGGGTCCAAATTTCAGAAAAATCGGATATTGCCTTCATAGTTTTTTGAACATTCAGAAATAAATGTGTCATTTTATTATTTAAAGAGACAGTAACGTTTTTGTTTAAAATCGTTTTTATTGCATTGTTTGCCTGCCTAAATCTGTTTAACATGTCTGTTCCATCAGATAACCTATGTTCTGTGTGTATAGAGACAAATGTGGTTCCCCCTTCGAGTGTTTGTGATAATTGCGCCATAGCGTCCAAACAAAATCAGGACAGCTCTGTTATTTTTCATAATGTTGCCCAAGATGATTTATCTAATGAAGGTAGTGGGGATAGCTCTACATCCTCTCCTTCTGTGTCTACACCAGCTTTGCCCGCGCAGGCGACACCTAGCGCGCCAGTGCTTATTTCTATGCAACAATTATCAGTAGTAGTGGATAATTCTATAGCAAATCTTTTATCCAAACTGCCAGCTTTTCAGAGAAAGCGTGATTGTTCAGTTTTAAATACAGATAAAAAGGATGAACAATCAGACGCTGACGATGCCTTATCTATTTTACCCTCGCATCATTCGGAATTGGCTGTAAGGGAAGGGCTGTCTGAGGGTGAAATTTCAGATTCAGGAAAAATTTCTCAACAGGCAGAACCTGATCTAGTGGCATTTAAGTTTAAACTAGAACATCTCCGCGCTTTGCTTAAGGAGGTATTAGCTACTCTGGATGACTGTGATTCCATGGTAGTACCAGAGAAGTTGTGCAAATTGGACAAATTTTTAGAGGTCCCAGTGCACGACGACGCTTTTCCAATACCTAAGAGGGTAGCGAACATAGTGGAAAAGGAGTGGGAGAAGCCAGGTGTACCCTTTGCCCCACCCCCTATATTTAAGAAAATGTTTCCCGTAGTAGACCCTAGAAGGGACGCATGGCAAACGGTTCCAAAGGTTGAGGGAGCTGTTTCAACACTAGTGAAGCGCACAACTATTCCTATAGAGGACAGCTGCGCTTTCAAAGATCCTATGGATAAAAAATTGGAAGGATTGCTTAAAAAGATTTTTGTTCAGCAAGGGTTCATCCTTCAACCAGCTACGTGTGTTATTACTGTCACTTCAGCGGCGTCCTTTTGGTTCGAAGAACTAGAAAGGTCACTCCAGAAAGAGACTTCCTATGAAGAAGTCATGGACAGAATTCACGCATTAAAGTTAGCTAATTCCTTTATATTGGATGCCGCCTTTCAAATAACGAAATTGGCGGCGAAAAACTCAGGTTTTGCTATAGTAGCGCGGAGGGCGCTTTGGCTAAAATCCTGGTCGGCAGATGTGTCGTCCAAGACTAAGTTACTGAATATTCCTTTTCAAGGGTAAGACCCTTTTTGGGCCGGAATTGAAGGAAATTATTTCAGACATCACTGGGGGTAAGGGCCATGCCCTCCCACAGGATAGGCCTTTTAAGGCTAAGAACAAGTCTAATTTTCGTTCCTTTCGCAATTTCAGGAACGGACCGGCTAATAACTCCACTGCCGCTAGACAAGAAGGTAACGCGGCCCAGCCCAAACCCGCTTGGAAGCCCATGCAAGGCTGGAACAAGGGTAAACAAACCAAGAAACCTGCTGCTGCTACCAAGACAGCATGAAGGGGTAGCCCCCGATCCGGGACCGGATCTGGTAGGGGGCAGACTATCTCTCTTCGCTCAGGCTTGGGCAAGAGATGTTCTGGATCCCTGGGCACTAGAGATAGTTTCCAAGGGATACCTATTAGAATTCAAGGGACTTCCTCCAAAGGGAAGGTTCCACCTGTCTCGCTTATCTTCAGACCAGATAAAGAAACAGGCATTCTTACATTGTGTAAGAGACCTATCAAAGATGGGAGTGATAAACCCAGTCCCCTCCGGGGAACAAGGTCTAAGTTTTTACTCAAACCTGTTTGTGGTTCCCAAAAAAGAGGGAACTTTCAGGCCAATTCTGGATTTAAAGATATTAAACAAGTTCCTCAGAGTTCCATCCTTCAAGATGGAAACCATTCGGACAATCTTACCGACAATCCAGCAGGGTCAATTTTTGACTACCGTGGATCTAAAGGATGCGTATCTGCATATCCCAATCCACAAATCTCATCATCAGTTCCTGAGGTTCGCCTTTCTGGACAAACATTACCAGTTTGTGGCTCTTCCATTCGGTTTAGCCACCGCTCCCAGAATTTTCACAAAGGTGCTAGGGTCCCTTCTAGCGGTCCTAAGGCCGAGGGGCATCGCTGTAGCACCTTATCTAGACGACATCCTAATCCAAGCGTCGTCCCTTTCCAAAGCGAGGGCTCATACAGACATTGTGTTGGCCTTTCTCAGATCTCACGGGTGGAAGGTGAACATAGAAAAAAGTTCACTGTCACCGTCCACAAGGGTTCCTTTTCTGGGAACAATAATAGATTCTGTGGAAATGTAGATCTTTCTCACAGAAGTCAGAAAGGCAAAGCTTCTAAAAGCTTGTCGAGTTCTTCATTCTATTCCTCAACCCTCCATAGCTCAATGCATGGAAGTAATAGGACTAATGGTCGCAGCAATGGATGTGGTTCCTTTTGCTCGAATTCATCTAAGACCATTACAGCTATGCATGCTCAATCAGTGGAATGGGGACTATACAGACTTGTCTCCCCAAATTCAAGTAGATCAGGTAACCAGGGACTCACTTCTCTGGTGGTTGACCCAGGATCACCTGTCTCAGGGAATGAGTTTCCGCAGACCGGAGTGGGTCATCGTCACGACCGACGCCAGCCTCTTGGGGTGGGGCGCGGTCTGGGACTCCCTGAAAGCTCAGGGCCTATGGTCGCGGGAAGAGTCGCTTCTCCCGATAAACATTTTGGAACTAAGAGCTATATTCAATGCGCTCCTGGCTTGGCCTCAGCTAGCGGAAGCCAGGTTCATAAGATTTCAGTCGGACAACATAACGACTGTTGCGTACATCAAACATCAGGGGGGAACAAAGAGTTCCCTAGCGATGAAGGAAGTAACCAAGATAATCCAATGGGCAGAGAATCACTCCTGCCATCTATCTGCTATTCACATCCCAGGAGTAGACAACTGGGAGGCGGACTATTTGAGTCGTCAGACTTTCCATCCGGGGGAGTGGGAACTCCATCCGGAGGTCTTTGCTCAGTTAACCCAATTATGGGGCATTCCAGACATGGATCTAATGGTCGTCCCGTCAGAACTTCAAGATACCTTGCTACGGGTCCAGATCCAGGGTTACCAAGGCGACTCTAGTGGATGCATTAGTGGCGCCTTGGTCGTTCAACCTAGCATATGTGTTTCCACCGTTTCCTCTCCTTCCCAGGCTCATAGCCAGGATCAAACAGGAGAAGGCCTCGGTGATTCTGATAGCTCCTGCGTGGCCACGCAGGACTTGGTATGCAGACCTGGTGAATATGTCATCGGCTCCACCATGGAAGCTACCTTTGAGACAGGATCTTCTAGTACAAGGTCCATTCGAACATCCAAATCTAGTTTCTCTGCAGCTGACTGCTTGGAAATTGAACGCTTGATTTTATCCAAGCGTGGGTTTTCAAATTCTGTGATAGATACTCTGGTCCAAGCCAGAAAACCTGTGACTAGAAAGATTTACCATAAAATATGGAAAAGATATATCTGTTGGTGTGAATCCAAAGGATTCTCCTGGAGTAAGATTAAAATTCCAAAGATTCTCTCCTTTCTCCAAGAAGGTTTGGATAAAGGGTTGTCAGCTAGTTCTCTAAAAGGACAGATTCTGCATTATCCGTCTTGTTGCACAAACGACTGGCAGCTTTGCCAGATGTACAAGCTTTTGTTCAGGCTTTGGTTAGAATCAAGCCTGTTTACAGACCCATGACTCCTCCTTGGAGTCTAAATTTAGTTCTTTCAGTTCTTCAAGGGGTTCCGTTTGAACCTTTACATTCCATAGATATTAAGTTATTATCTTGGAAAGTTCTGTTTTTGGTTGCTATTTCTTCTGCTAGAAGAGTTTCTGAATTATCTGCTTTGCAGTGTAATCCACCATATTTGGTTTTTCATTCAGATAAGGTTGTTTTGCGTACTAAGCCTGGTTTTCTTCCAAAAGTTGTTTCCAACAAGAACATCAACCAGGAAATAGTTGTTCCTTCTTTGTGTCCGAATCCAGTTTCAAAGAAGGAACGTTTATTGCACAATTTAGATGTTGTTCGTGCTTTAAAGTTCTATTTAGAAGCAACAAAAGATCTTAGACAAACCTCATCTTTGTTTGTCGTTTACTCTGGTAAGAGGAGAGGTCAAAAAGCTACTGCTACCTCTCTCTCTTTCTGGCTGAAAAGCATTATCCGCTTGGCTTATGAGACTGCCGGACGGCAGCCTCCTGACCGTATCACAGCTCACTCTACTAGGGCTGTGGCTTCCACATGGGCCTACAAGAACGAGGCTTTTGTTGACCAGATATGTAAGGCAGCAACTTGGTCTTCTCTGCACACTTTTGCCAAATTCTACAAATTTGATACTTTTGCTTCTTCGGAGGCTATTTTTGGGAGAGAGGTTTTGCAAGCCGTGGTGCCTTCCGTTTAGGTAACCTAATTTGCTCCCTCCCTTCATCCGTGTCCTAAAGCTTTGGTATTGGTTACCACAAGTAATGGATGACGCCGTGGACCGGACACACCAATGTTGGAGAAAACAGAATTTATGCTTACCTGATAAATTACTTTCTCCAACGGTGTGTCCGGTCCACGGCCCGCCCTGGTTTTTTAATCAGGTTGAAAAAATTTTCTTTACACACTACAGTCACCACGGCACCCTATAGTTTCTCCTTTTTCTCCTAACCGTCGGTCGAATGACTGGGGGGCGGAGCCAGAGGGGGAGCTATATGGACAGCTCTTGCTGTGTGCTCTCCTTGCCTTTCCCTGTGGGGGAGAATATTTCCCACAAGTAATGGATGACGCCGTGGACCGGACACACCGTTGGAGAAAGTAATTTATCAGGTAAGCATAAATTCTGTTTTTTATATGTGCATAGTAAATATCAGTGATTCAGCAATTGCATTGCATCAGGTCTAGCATTACATCAGGTCTAGCATTACATCTGATTGATATATATATATATATATATATATATATATACACAGGGGTGGAGAAATATGACTATAGTTTACTAGTCAGGGGTGAAAAGTTACTAGTCCACTCAATGATTAAAATAGGAAAAAATCCCACATTTTTTACTCATCCACTGTAATTTCTTGCTTGTCCAGGACTCAAGGAAATTATCCAGCCATATATATTATATGATTTTCTTTCTCTTCCTGTCCCCTTCCTTTTTTCCTTCCAAGCGCTAGTCAAATCTTTAGAGTTTGGTATATAAATTAAACCGCACCAGAATTTCATATGCTGCGAGCGTGTTGACTTGTTTTTTTGTTTGTATGTACTATCTCTTCTCTACAGTTTTCTTATCTATTTAGTTGTGATATTTTTCTCTCTCCTTTTTACAGTGTCTTTTTATTTAGCTTTTTTTAGATCTATAAACATTACTACATGAGGCGGGGGGGTTTGTCTATGAACCATAAATATAAGGTTCATACTGTTTTTGTTCCTTGTGATTGTTAAATCAGCATATCTGTATGTGTTTGTTGGCTGTACTTATACCCCATTATTCAACATTGCATTATGCTGCTGTTCTACAGAACAGAAAAAGTCAATGCCAGAAATAATGGATAACTTTGTTATTCGCTTTGCAAACAAAATTCAAATTATAGCACATATTTAGGTAATGTGGCAGGGGATACGCTCTATCTGCTGTTCTCCCTTTCATAGGGCTGACTTGAGTTTGCACACTAACCAGAAGTCCCCCAAAGCACATCTATTTAGTTCTGCTTTTTCCTGGGACCACAAAAAGTATAGCACAGGTTCTCAAGTCTACTTTTTCCCTGGGGCCACATATGGCCTACGGGCTGACAGTTGGTCATCCCTGATCTAAATTATACAAATTTTGACAATTATGTCCCTTTAACAAAATGTCCCACATTTAACCTAACTCTAGGTATTGAAAATGTATGTAAGTGAATTTGGTTAGTGTTTATGGTTCACATGTTGAGTTTATTTACAAAGGATCAAGGTGGGGGGAAAAGAATCAGCTTTTTAACCCTTTATTTCCTTCTTAATATGAGGAGAGTCCATGGCATCATTCCTTACTGTTGGGAAATACTGAACCTGGCCACCAGGAGGAGGCAAAGACACCCCAGCAAAAGGCTTAAATACTCCCCCTACTTCCCTCATATCCCAGTCATTCGTTGCCTTTCGTAACAGGAGGTTGGTAGAGAAGTGTCAGAAGATTTGGAGTAGTTCCTTATGAAGGGTATCTGCCCTTCGAAATGGGACTGGAGTTTTAAGTAGTGTTGTCAGCCTCTCAGTGAGAGCATTGACAAATTTTAGAGTCTGGAGATGCAAGGAGAGTCTTTCTGCGAACCCATCCAGACTCCTATTAACAGCTCATAAGCAATCAGTGTTGATGGGTTTCACTGCCTGCTTCCATCACTCAAGTCCATGTCAGGAGTGATGCTACAAGACTGTCAAACTTTAGAGGCTGTGTTTCTGTTCCACGGCATAGATTCCGGTAAGATTGTTTCATTTTTTATACACATATTATAACGCAAGAAGACAGGGTCACAGTGTGGCTCCTTTTATCTGTATGGAATAAAGGGTTAATATCTCCGGAGGGGGATTATTAAACAGGGGGGGATTAATCACATCATTTTATTTTATTATGATTATGCTGCAACATGTGTGAGATGAGGCTCAGGCAGATGTTGGAACATACAGGTTTTTACTTTTGTTTTTGGAAGCTGTTCAGCCTGAAAGGCTTGGCTCGCTTTTTTCCTATTGTAGCAGGGGCGGTCCTGCATTGCGCACCATGTGACCGGTTGTGGTTACACTGATTTCCTCTTTCCTGACCGTGCTGTTTAATGGAGAAAAAGCGGTTTCTCTGTTTGGCCTGGGTCATAGGAGGTGGTAAATGCCCCAGCCATTGGGGGTACAAAGGTGCCGTTTTATCTTATTATTCAATAGTCTGCTTTATAAGCGCAAGCTATGGAGGATTCTGATGCGTCTAATACCTGTCTATATTGTGAGACCCGCGGTATACCCGCCTGCTCAATTATGTTCCACATGCCTTGATCATGTCAAAGAAAGTTAATATGTTTGATACCACTGAGCCGTCCACCTCTGAGGAGTTTCCGTCCCGTGAGGTGCACACCCTACAGCAGAGCTTTCCAAACTTTTCATCTTGGTGACACACTTTTTAGACCTACATCATTTTGTGACACAGTAAATCGGTTGTACTAGCAAAAAGGAGGTTAAACTTACTTGTTTTAAGAGATACGGACACATACATAAATTATATAATAATGAAATTTACAAGTAACAGTATGTATGTGAAATAATTAAAAAAAAGATTTTAATAACTACACCAAAAGCTACTTACTATTTTAATGGGATGTATGAGGTTGATGGGATGTATGAGGTTGATGGGATGAACACAATTTCTGAATATTTGGTGGAATATTAGATAAAGACGCATTTCATCATCAAGCATTTTTAAGCTTCCACTTCCTATCTATATATCAAGAGCAGCAATGCACTACTGGGAGCTAGCTGCAAAAAAAAATCCCACTGACTTCAGCTCAGTGTTTAAGCTGCCGCCCTCAGAGCTCGGTGAGTCCGATTGACTACTGCCCATGCTGCAAACACATTGCTGTCCCACTCACTGACTACACATGCAGTCACGAGCCAATTAAGGAGACTACACGTGCAGTCAGGAGCCAATGTGCCGCCAAAGGGAATAGTTTCAGTTCCCAGTGAGCTGCGCAAATAGGTTAAGATGATCTGTGACCCCCTAGGTATCAATAACGTGTCAACCATGTGATATGCGTAGCAGGCAGGCGGAAAGTCAGAAACCACCCCCCCCAAAAAAAATTTAAAAATTTGTGCTGAAGCAGGGACACACCTACACACTGCTGCCGACACACTAGTGTGTCCCGACACACAGTTTGGAAAGCACTGCCCTACAGTCATCTCCTAATACACATGCAGCTTCCTATTGCACTCCTGATCCTCCATCTGGAGGGGCCCTTTAACCGCCAGACTTTAGTGAGCAGTTACAAATGTCAGTGTCTGTGGCCTTTAGTGCTTTACCTCGCCCTGCTAAGCGCAAGTGAAAGGTTAAATATTGCTATCCTTCCCAGGGGTCATCTACTAGCTTATTGGATTTATCTGATACAAGATTATCCGATGATGAAGACGCCTCTGATACTTCAGAGGGTGCTCTTTCTGTGTCAGAATTTTCTGCCTCTAAGCCTCCAGCTGCAGAGGAACCAGAATTTAGATTTATGATTGAACATTTACGTTTTCTGCTAAAGTACGTTTTGGCTACGTCAGAGGTTCCAGAGCCTAAATTGCCTGAGGAACCTTTGCTTCCTAAATTAAATATGGTCTACGAGGACAGGGTTGTACCACAGACTTTCCCGGTTCCCGTAAGGATGGCGAACATTGTTAAGAATGAATGGGAAAGAATTGGTTCTTCTTTTTCCCCTTCTTCCTTTAAAAAATTGTTCCCGGTTCCGGACTCTCAATTGTAGTTGTGGGGTTCCATCCCCAAGGTGGATGGTGCTATCGCCACGCTTGCTAAACGCACTACTATCCCGCTTGAGGATAGTTTATAGTTTAATGAGCCCATGGATAAGAAAATAGAAACTTTGTTAAGAAAGATGTTTCAACATATGGGATATTTGTTTCAACCGGCAGCGGCTGTTGCTGCTGGAGCGGCTACCTACTGGTGCAACTCCTTATCTGAGTTGATCGAGGTGGAGAGTCCCCTCAACGTGATCCAAGAAAGAATTAAGGCCTTAATGGTGGCTAATTCTTTTATTTGTGATGCAAATATCAAGAAACACACAAAATATTATTAGCACTAAAATATCTGTCAGAGAGGAAAAAAGACAAGTTAAGGGACGGCAACAATGATATTACTAATCATTGCACAGCTATAAGGAAAATTGTCAATGACATGTTCAGTCACAATGCCAATTGTAATGGACTTAGAAATTCATGTCTCAATGAGAAACAAAACTTGAGTGATAACGATACCGGTCTAGAGAGTGAAAAAAATCTGAACCAATCAGCAGGTTTGGCGCAAGTTCAGCTAGTGATGGAAACTGAGAACGGTAATCACTGGGTGCTGCTCCGAGGAACCTTTGTCCCAACATCACTAGCGGTGCAATTCGCCTCCGTCTTAGAGTGGCCGTAGAGATCACAAAGACTGAACCTGTGACACGTACGGAACCTGAGAAAGGCTTTTTGGGAGATTCCGCAGGAGTTCACCAGACACTGTTTGTTGAGACATGCTTTTTTTCACTGATATCCAATAGGGTGCATATGTTACAGTGCTTGCTGTTTGTTGTAATAAAATTTCACTTGAGTTGGAGTTTGTGCTCTTTTTTCTTATTTTGCACATGTGATGCAAATATGCAGATTATTCGCTTGAATGCTAGGGCTTCAGGCTTTTCTGTTCAAGCCCGTAGGGCACTCCGGCTAAAGTCCTGATCTGCGGACATGACTTCGAAGTCGAGACTTCTTTCCCTCCCATTTAAGGGAAAGATTATATTTGGTCCAGGCCTGGACTCAATTATCTCCACGGTTACTGGAGGCAAAGGTGCCTTTTTACCACAGGATAAGAGAAAAAACCCTAAGGGACAAGGTCCTAATTTTCGTTCCTTTCGTTCGGATAAATCCCAACGTCAGCAACCCTCTACAAAGCCTGAGCAATTCAAGGGGACTTGGAAGCCTGCTCAGTCCTGGAATAAATCCAAGCAGAACAAGAAGCCTGCTGAGACAGTCGGCATGAAGGGGCAGCCCCCGATCCAGCTCTGGATCCTGTAGGGGACAGACTGTAACTCTTTTTGGAAGCTTGGTTTGGGGACATGCAAGACCCGTTGGTCCTGGAGGTCATCGCTCAGGGATACAGGATAGGCTTCAAGTCTCATCCACCCAGGGGCAGATTCCTCTTGTCGTCTTCAAGGCAAACCTTTTTGTGGTCCCAAAGAAGGAAGGAACTTTCCGCCCGATTCTGGACCTAAAGTGCTTAAACAAATTCCTATCTGTCCCCTTGTTCAAGATGGAGACAATAAGGTCCATCCTTCCCTTAGATTAGGAAGGACTGCTCATGACCACAATAGATCTGAAGGATGCTTACCTTCACGTTCCAATACACAGGGAACACTTCAAGTTCAAGCTAACTTCCGTTTGTCTTACCCTCAAGACCTCCTTAAGGCCCTCTATGGCTCGGTGTATGGAGGTGATTGGTCTCATGGTGTCCAGCATGGACATCATTCCTTTTGCCAGATTCCATCTCAGACCTCAGACCGTCTCAACAGATTTCTCTGGACAACCGGTTGAGAGAATTGCTCTCCTGATGGCTCTGTCCAGATCACCTGTCCCAAGGGACATCCTTCTTGAGTCCATCCTGGGAGATTGTGACTACGGACGCAAGTCTCTCAGGATGGGGAGCTGTTTGGGGTGCCAGGAAAGCACAGGGCCTATGGACTTGAGAGGAATCCCTCCTCCCAATCAACATTTTGGAACTTCAAACGATCTTCAATGCTCTGAAGGCTTGGCCTCTTCTGGGTTTGTCCCAGTTTATCAGATTCCAATCAGACAACATGACTTCGGTGGCTTACATCAACCATCAGGGGGGAACGAGGAGCTCCCTAGCATTGAGGGAAGTATCTTGAATTCTGGAGTGGGTGGAGGCCCACAACTGCTCGCTGTCAGCTATCCACATTCCGGGTGTGGACAACTGGGAAGCGGATTTCCTCAGCAGACAATCATTTCATCCGGGGGAATGTTCTTTCCCTCCTGAGGTGTTTGCAGAGATTTGCAGCAGATGGGGGACGCTGGAGATAGATCTCATGGCGTCCCGGCTCAATTCCAAGCTTCCCAGATATGGGTCGCAGTCCAGGGATCCTCAAGTGGAGCTAATAGATGCATTAGCAGTGCCTTGGAGGTTTAATCTAATTTAAATTTTTCCACCGTTACAACACCTTCCTCGTGTAGTGGCCCTCATCAAGCAGCAGCAAGTTTCAGTGATACTGATTGTTCGATTGTGACCGTGAAGGATGTGGTTCGCAGACCTGGTGAGGATGTCCTCATCTCCTCCATGGAAGTTACCTTGTCGCAGGGATCTGCTGGAACAGGGTCATTTTGTTCATCAAAATCTAGATTCTCTGAGGCTGACTGCGTGGAGATTAAACGCTTAGTCTTAGCCAAGAGAGGTTTCTCTGAGAGGGTTATTGACAATCTTATTCAGGCTCATAAGCCTGTTACTCGTCACATCTATCATATGGTGTGGAGAGCTTACTTATTCTGGTGTAAAGAATGTGGTTTCGTCTGGCATAAGGTTAAGGCTGCCAGGAATCTTTCCTTTCTCCAGGAGGGTCTGGAGAAGTGCCTTTCTGCCAGTTCCCTGAGGGGACAGATTTTGTCCCTTTCTGTTTTGCTACACAAGAGGCTCGCAGAGCACCCTGTTTTGCAATCCTTTGTTAAGGCTCTGATCAGGATCAGACCTGTGTTTAGATCTAACGCTCTACCTTGGAGTTTGAATCTTGTTCTTAATTTTTGCAACGGGCTCTGTGTGAGCCTATGCATTCAGTTGACATTAAATTGTTGTCCTTGAAGGTTCTCTTTCTATTGGCTATTGCGTTGGCACACAGAGTTTCTGAAATGGCTGCCTTGCAATGTGAGCCTCCTTATCTGGTGTTCCACACTGATAAGGCTGTCCTACATACCCGTTTGGGTTTTCTTCCTAAGGTGGTGTCTGATCGTAACATCGATCAGGAGATTGTGGTTACTTCCTTGTGTCCTAATCCTCCTCCTTCGAAGGAACGTTTACTCCATAGTCTGGATGTGGTTCAAACTTTGAAGTTTTATATTCAAGCTACCAAGAATTTTAGACAAACTTCTTCCTTGTTTGTTATCTACTCTGGGAAGCGTATGGGTCTGAAGGCTTCTTCGACTTCCTTATCTTTTTGGTTGAGGAGTGTTATACGCTTAGCTTATGAGTCAGCGGGAATTAGACATTAGGTCACGTATATCACGTTAATTATATGTATCACATATATTCTTTATACCGTTGTAAAATGTTTTTACATAGTTATTAGGTTAAATGGTGAGAAAGTAATTGAGATGCATGATAAGAATAAAGGAGTATAAGGTTGGAGAATATATATGTTTTAAAATTTATTTTAAATAAAGGGCTTAAGGGCATGAAGAATTGATAATATTATCAGGGACTCAAAGGGTAAGTAGATACTAGAAGGGTTAACATGGTGGAAACGATCCAATGACCACAGGAGGCGGAGAATATGGAGACTATAAAAAGAGCTAAAGGAATCAATATGGCATCTTGATAAAGGCATCCTAGACGAAACATGTTGAGAAAGCCATATCCTTTGTTATAAAAGATTGTTTTACCAGAAGGATTTTCGAAAATAATTGGAAAAAGTTGTGTATTTGAAAAAAGTGAGCGCTCACGGAAACAACTTTTTACCTTTGAAGCATCGTATTGCACCTGAAGTGGATCTAGACATGACACAGGGTGTTTCCATAAGACAACAGGTTACCCGTTGTCACGTGATCTATCTGGGGAACGAAAGGATACAATACAACAAGTACGGTCGCTACATAGTGGCAATTTACCGTCTTGACAGAAACAGAGGTTGAAGATTCTACTTGCTGCTGGAGCAGACCGAGACGGTAGACTGACGGCAAGGTGACCAACACAGAAGTGTTTGATAAGGGTCACAGAAGGTAGGAGGGAAGCGTGGTATTGTAAGACATAATAACAGCACCCGCTAAACAGATGCTGCTAAACCACATAATCACAGCCGTTTTATGTTGAAGGACTGAAGGGATATAACTAACAGTACTAACAGCACTATTACAGCTGTATCTGAGGGAATTATATTCCCAAAATACTGCAAAGGATGCTTTGTAAACCTTACCCTTTAAAGCCCCTGTAACTTTTTTGGATATTAACACTAATCCGTATTAAGGATATACGAAGAGGATAGTGTGTGAGTAACATTGTAACCCTGTGAGATTATAGCCCTGCCTATTTTTGTAAAAAAATGTTTTGAATTTTTTTACTTTCAAGTATCCGGATCCTTTTCAAAAGTCTAGACATTTTTACTGTTTATTTTATAGGAAATAGTAAGATTGAATAGCCAAAAAGTTGGTTGAAAGTATGAATTGATACACCGGTGTATGAATTGTTGTAATTAGCTATGTGTCATTTTTACTAATCATATATGAATACATTTTTTCTGCCATCTATTGGAATTGTTTGAAACAAGCATAATACATTTTTAGAATTATTTTTCATAAAATGTAAATTGTTTGAATCCAAATAATTTTATATTATTAACTCTGACATACAATATGTGGGATTTTTAACAATTTAAATATTGTTGTTGTTTTTTAATTAAGCAAGTAATACACACAAGTTAAACCTGCACTATCCATCAAATCAGCATAGAGATTCTTAAAAATACACACACCCTATTGGTTTTTAAGGAATTGCATCTGCATTTATAAACCTCACCAAGGTCTCAAGAACATAATATAATATATAGCCTAATCAAGGGTAATCTGTTGAATAATATAAAGCCACTAAAATTTAGTTAGTGAGAATCATCCTACTGTCCATTCCAGCATTATATGCGCCTTCCTTTATACTTCTTGTAATATGGCACTTAGACCTCCTCAGAGGATTACGGCTCATTCCACTAGAGCGGTGGCTTCCTCTTGAGCCTTTAAAAAACAAGGCCTCTATGGATCAGATTTGTAAGGCGGCTACCTGGTCCTCCTTACATACTTTTTCAAAATTCTACAAATTTTACGTTTTTTGCTTCGGCTGAAGCAGCTTTTGAGAGAGAGGTTTTGCAGGCTGTGATGCCCTCAGATTAGGGTCCGCCTTTCTTTTACCCCTCCCGTTATCATTCAGTGTCCTCTAGAGCTTGGGTATAGTTTTCCCAATAGTAAGGAATGATGCTGTAGACTCTCCTCATATTAAGAAGGAGAACATAAATTATGCTTACCTGATAAATTAATTTCCTTCTGTATGAGGAGAGTCCACGGCCCCTGCCCGTGTACTCCGATAGGTGGACCAAAATTTGTATTCTGTTTCGGCACCATTTGTACCCTGATATTTCTCCTATTGGCAGAATGACTGGGATATGAAGGAAGTAGGGGGAGTATTTAAGCCTTTGGCTGGGGTGTCTTTGCCTCCTCCTGGTGGCCAGGTTCAGTATTTCCCAACAGTAAGGAATGATGCCGTGGACTCTCCTCATGAGAAGGATATGAAATTATCAGGTAAGCATAATTTATGGTTTTTAATTTTCTTATTGGCCCTTTCAGTTCCAGTTCTGACATTTTGCGAGATATGGATGAAGCAGAGAATCAGGACCAATCAAAGTCTGGTCTGTAAGTACCTCCAATCATATGTTTCTCTACAGCTAAACCTAATTAATCTGACTCCTGCTTAAAGTAACATTAAATGGCAGAAAAGATGACTAATTTCCTGTAATGAATTTCACTTTGAAGTGGACAAACCTGTACTGGCTTAAAATAGAGCTCAAGCTCTACAAGTAGCAGGGAGTAAAGTACGGTTCTTAACTTGTGTATGCTGTAATAAAATGTATTAAATTGTAACATGACTGCAGGAGCTACAAAAGCTCTGGAAAGTATTCTCTGCCACAAATATATTTGTTATTGCTATGAATCTTGTGACTCCTACTAGCATAACATGTCCATCTGTAAATGATGGGTAAACAAAATGTGTTATACAGTTGTGCTCCTTACTATTTCATGTGTCCTTCTAGCTCCCTCTCCCAACGTTTGCCTCTTCCCCCTGCCTTCCGTCCCAACTTTTGCCTCTTCCCCCCCTGCCCTCCCTCCCAACTTTTGCCTCTTCCCCCCCTGCCCTCCCTCCCAACTTTTGCCTCTTCCCCCCCTGCCCTCCCTCCCAACTTTTGCCTCTTCCCCCTGCCCTCCCTTCTCAACTTTTGCCTCTTCCCCCTGCCCTCCCTCCCAACTTTTGCCTCTTCCCCCCCTGCCCTCCCTCCCAACTTTTGCCTCTTCCCCCCCTGCCCTCCGTCCCAACTTTTGCCTCTTCCCCCCCTGCCCTCCCTCCCAACTTTTGCCTTTTCCCCCTGCCCTCCCTCCCAACTTTTGCCTCTTCCCTCCCAACTTTTGCCTCTTCCCCTCCCTCCCAACTTTTGCCTCTTCCCCTCCCTCCCAACTTTTTTTTTCCCCTACCTCTCAACTTTTGATTTTTTCCCCCTCCCTCCCAACTTTTGCTTTTTCCCCCTCCCTCCCAACTTTTGCTTTTTCCTCCTCCCTCCCAACTTTTGATTTTCCCCCCTCCCTCCCAACTTACCCTAAGCCCTTCCTCCCACCGAACTCCCCCCCCCCTTCCTCCCAACTTTTGCTTTTTCCCCCCTCCCTCCCAACTTTTGCTTTTTCCTACCTCCCTCCCAACTTTTGCTTTTTCCCCCCTCCCTCCCAACTTTTGCTTTTTCCTCCCTCCCTCCCAACTTTTGCTTTTTCCCCCCTCCCTCCCAACTTTTGCTTTTTTTTCCCCTCCCTCTCAACTTTTAGAGGTAGCCTAAGAATTCATAATCTACCAAGTTGCCCGCAAATAACTTTTAGCACAGTGGTGATGCGCACACAGATGAGAAATCTGATCTTTTTTTTGCAGCTCTCTGTGTACTAGAGTTACAAATAGCATAAAGTAATGCATTGCTGAAAGCTTAGAGAGGTTAAACTAGCGAATTGTGTTTGTTTGCCCTCTGAGTTTAAGCCGCTTATTGTATGTCACCCTGAGCATATTTCAAAGAAGCCCTGAAAAGCTTTTAATTTTTTGTTACTTAGTAGATATAATTCTAAAAATATTTTCAGTACATAACAAATTAGTATTTGATTTATATTTTATTCTTACAATGTTAACAAATGCTGCACTTTGAGGGACTGAGCCGTTGGTGGTAATTGGAAAAAGAACACATGGGTGTATTATTATTAGGAATATAGAGGAGGCAAAAGGGCTGCACAAATACACACACACACACATATATATATATATATATATACACACACACATACATAAAGTGTGCAAAAATGTAGGCAGGTGTGAAAAAATGCTGTAAGGTAAGAATGCTTTCAAAAACAATTGGTAAAAGTTTATTTTTTTATCAATTAACAAATTGGTGTGACCACCCTGTGCTTTTAAAACAGCATCGGTTTTTCTAGGTACAATTGCACAGAGCTTTTAAAGGAATTTGGCAGGTAGGTTGTTCCTTGGAGAACTAACCCCAGTTATTCTGTGGATTTAGGCTCAATGGTGTTGGGACCCAGGCTCTGTGGGGTCATATCATCACTTTCAGGACTCCTTGTTCTTCTTTTACAATGCAGATAGTTCTTAATGACTTTGGCTGTATGTTTGGTGGTGTTGTCGTGCTGCAGAAGAAATCGGAGGCCAATCAGATACCTCTCTGATGGTATTGCATGATGGATAAGTATCTGCCGGTGCTTATCAACATTAAAGTGATTGTCAATTTTCACTGTTTTGAAAGTATAAATATCTAGAGAATAAGTATATTAATCATACCGCCACTTTCATTTGTTAATAAAATGTTTAATTTAATTTTTATCTCCATTTCTAAATATCGTATTTTCACTATACCTGCTCCTCCCACTCTCCACTTCCTTATTCTCTGCAATATTACGTATACAGCGGTCCCACCCGCTGTTTACGTAGTGGCAATGCGTGCTCCCGTCTCAGTTACACACTGCGCATGCGTCAAACAACGATTCCGCTGTCAATCAACATAGTATTCAGTGAATCAGTACATTCACTGAATACTATCGTTGGATAGCGCAGCAAGGATCTCATCCTCCATCGCGCAATCCGTATATTCTTTCAATAACAAATGAACTCAGGGAAATTTGCAAATGCGCATGCGCGAATTGTGAACGAGCTTCTGAGAAGCATGTTGTAAGCGGAGTCTAACGCAAGCGCAATACGGACGCGTGACGACATACAAAGGGGTTGGGTCCCCCTGTGGTTAGCGCTGTTATTGGTTATGCTGATCGTGGCTAAAAATGACAACGAGCAATAGCAAATGCCGGGTGGAGGATTATAATGACAGCGGACAGCTAAAAACATTGAAAATAACGGTAACTGCGAATAGATAAGTAAAATGATGAATGAAACTCATGTTATTTAAAGGTCAATGTCACGCAGAACTTGAGTGATGAAGCAGAGTTTACATTCACTTTAAGGAGACCGAATTCCCAACTCCAATGGCAGAAACGTTTCTCTGCTACAGCCAAATATTTCACTTTTTGACTCATCAGAACAGAGAACCTGCTGTCCTTTTTCTTTACCCTACTTCCTGTGTTTTCGTGCATAGTTGAGTCACCTGGCCTTGTTTCCCCGCCAGTGGTTTGGCTTTTTTTCTGCAAGTCTTCCATGAAAACCACTTCTTACCAGACTTCTCCGGACAGTAGATGGGTGTACCAGTGTGCCAATGATGCCAATTTTGAGCTAATGGCACTGCTGGACATCTTCTGATTGTGAAGGGAAGTAAGAATGACGTTGTCTTTCATCTGCTGAACTAAGTCTCCTCGGCAGACCACTGTCTCTACGGTCCTCAAGGTTGCCTGTTTCTTTATGCTTCTTCAGAAGAGCTTGGACATCACATCTGGAAACACCTGTCTGCCTTGAAATTTCTGCCTGGGAGAGACCTTGCGTATGCGGTAATACGACCTTGGTCTTGTTGCTGTGTTCGGTCTTGCCATGGTGATTGACTTTTGACATTAAACTGTCTTCAGCAAGCTCACCTTGTTAGCAGAGTTTGACAGTTCATTTCCCAGTTTCTCTTGTAAGGTGTATCCAGTCCACGGATCATCCATTACTTGTGGGATATTCTCCTTCCCAACAGGAACATTCTCTTGCAACTCTCAACAAAGCTGGAGGTAGTAAGAGGAGAGTGGTGAAATATAGTTAGTTTTTTCTTCAATCAAAAGTTTGTTATTTTCAAATAGTACCGGAGTTGTACTATTTTATCTCAGGCAGTATTTAGAAGAAGAATCTTCCTGCGTTTTCTATGATCTTAGCAGCTTGTAACTAAGATCCACTGCTGTTCTCACATATGTCTGAGGAGTGAGGTAACTTCAGAGGGAGAATGGCGTGCAGGTTATCCTGCTATTGAGGTATGTGCAGTTTTAGGTTTTTCTACGGACTAGAAAATGCTGCTGGTACCTGATTAATGTAAGTTAAGCCTAAAAACAGCGATTTAATAGCGACTTGTATCAGGCTTACTACCAGAGATATATACTCTGATAATATGGCAATATAAAACGTTTGCTGGCATGTTTAATCGTTTTTATGTATGCTTTGGTGATAAAACTTATTGGGGCCTAGTTTTTTCCACATGGCTGGCTTGATTTTGGCCTAGAAACAGTTTCCTGAGGCTTTCCACTGTTGTAGTATGAGTGGGAGAGGCCTATTTTAGCGCTTTTTTGCGCAGTTAAAATTACAGACAGAGACATTCAGCTTCCCTCAGCAGTCCCCTACATGCTATAGGACATCTCTGAAGGGCTCTAAAGGCTTCAAAAGTCGTTTATTGAGGAAGGTAGGGCCACAGCTGAGCTGTGGCAGTTGCTGTGACTGTTTAAAAAACGTTTATTTCGTTTTTTTGATCCGTTTTTTGCATTAAGGGGTTAATCATCCATTTGCAAGTGGGTGCAATGCTCTGCTAACCTATTACATACACTGTAAAAATTTTGTTTGATTTACTGCCTTTTTTCACTGTTTTTCAAATTTTGACAAAATTTGTTTCTCTTAAAGGCACAGTACCGTTTTTTATATTTGCTTGTTAACTTGATTTAAAGTGTTTTCCAAGCTTGCTAGTCTCATTGCTAGTCAGTACAAACATGTCTGACATAGAGGAAACTCCTTGTTCATTATGTTTAAAAGCCATGGTGGAACCCCATATGAGAATGTGTATTGATTTCACTTTAAATAATAAAGATCAGCTTTTGTCTTTAAAAAATTTATCACCAGAGGATTCTGACGAGGGGGAAGTTATGCCGACTAACTCTCCCCACGTGTCAGACTCTTTGACTCCCGCTCAACGGACTCACGCTCAAATGGTGCCAAGTACATCAAGGACGCCCATAGCGATTACTTTACAAGACATGGCGGCAGTCATGGATAATACACTGTCAGCGGTATTAGCCAGACTACCTGAATTTAGAGGAAAGCGTGATAGCTCTGGTGTTAGGCGTAATACAGAGCATACAGACGCTTTAAGAGCTATGTCTGATACTGCCTCACAATATGCAGAAGCTGAGGAAGGAGAGCTTCAGTCTGTGGGTGATATCTCTGACTCAGGGAAACCTGACTCTGATATTTCTACTTTTAAATTTAAGCTTGAGAGCCTACGTGTTTTGCTTAGGGAGGTTTTAGCTGCTCTGAATGACTGTGACACAATTGCAGTGCCAGAGAAATTGTGTAGACTAGATAAATACTTTGCAGTGCCGGTGTGTACTGAGGTTTTTCCAATACCTAAAAGGTTTACAGAAATTATTAATAAAGAGTGGGATAGACCCGGTGTGCCGTTTTCCCCCCCTCCTATTTTTAGAAAAATGTTTCCCATAGACGCCACCACACGGAACTTATGGCAGACGGTCCCTAAGGTGGAGGGAGCAGTTTCTACTTTAGCAAAGCATACTACTATCCCTGTCGAGGACAGTTGTGCTTTTTCAGATCCTATGGATAAAAAATTAGAAGCTTACCTTAAGAAAATGTTTATTCAACAAGGTTTTATCCTGTAGCCCCTTGCATGCATTGCTCCTGTCACTGCTGCTGCGGCGTTCTGGTTTGAGTCTCTGGAAGAGGCTTTACAGACGACTACTCCATTGGAGGACATACTTAACAAGCTTAGAGCACTTAAGCTTGCTAATTCTTTTGTTTCTGATGCCATTGTTCATTTGACTAAACTAACGGCTAAGAATTCTGGATTTGCCATCCAGACGCGTAGGGCACTATGGCTTAAATCTTGGTCAGCTGACGTGACTTCAAAGTCTAAACTACTTAACATTCCCTTCAAGGGGCAGACCCTATTCGGGCCTGGTTTGAAGGAAATTATTGCTGACAATACTGGAGGTAAAGGTCATGCCCTTCCTCAGGACAGGTCCAAATCAAGGGCCAGTCTAATTTTCGTGCCTTTCGAAACTTCAAGGCAAGTGCAGCATCAACTTCCTCTGCTACAAAACAAGAGGGAACTTTTGCTCAGTCCAAGGCGAACTGGAAACCTAACCAGTCCTGGAACAAAGGCAAGCAGGCCAAAAAGCCTGCTGCTGCCTCTAAGACAGCATGAAGGAATGGCCCCCTATCCGGTAACGGATCTAGTAGGGGACAGACTTTCTCTCTTCGCCCAGGCGTGGGCAAGAGATGTTCAGGATCCCTGGGCGTTGGAGATTATATCTCAGGGGTATCTTCTGGACTTCAAGGCTTCTCCTCCACAAGGGAGATTTCACCTTTCACTATTATCTGTCAACCAGATAAAGAAAGAGGCATTCTTACACTGGGTGCAAGACCTCCTAGTTATGGGAGTGATCCATCCAGTTCCAAAGGAGGAACAGGGACAGGGATTTTACTCAAATCTGTTTGTGGTTCCCAAAAAAAGCGGGAACCTTCAGACCAATCTTGGATCTAAAGATCTTAAACAAATTCCTCAGAGTTCCATCATTCAAGATGGAAACTATTCGGACCATCCTACCTATGATCCAGGAGGGTCAATATATGACTACGGTGGATCTAAAGGATGCTTACCTTCACATTCCGATACACAAAGATCATCATCGGTTCCTAAGGTTTGCCTTTCTGGACAGGCATTACCAGTTTGTGGCTCTTCCCTTCGGGTTAGCTACAGCCCCAAGAATTTTTACAAAGGTTCTGGGGTCGCTTCTGGCGGTCCTAAGGCCGCGGGGCATAGCAGTGGCCCCTTATCTAGACGACATCCTGATACAGGCGTCAAATTTCCAAATTGCCAAGTCCCATACGGACATAGTTCTAGCATTTCTGAGGTCGCACGGGTGGAAAGTGAACGAGGAAAAGAGTTCTCTGTCCCCACTCACAAAAGTCTCCTTCCTACGGACTCTGATAGATTCTGTAGAAATGAAAATTTACCTGACAGAATCCAGGTTATCAAAACTTCTAAATTCTTGCCGTGTTCTCCATTCTATTCCGCGCCCTTTGGTGGCTCAGTGCATGGAGGTAATCAGCTTAATGGTAGCGGCAATGGACATAGTTCGGTTTGCGCGCCTACATCTCAGACCGCTACAACTATGCATGCTCAGTCAGTGGAATGGGGATTACACAGATTTGTCCCCTCTACTAAATCTGGATCAAGAGACCAGAGATTCTCTTCTTTGGTGGCTATCTCGGGTCCATCTGTCCAAAGGTATGACCTTTCGCAGGCCAGATTGGACAATTGTAACGACAGATGCCAGCCTTCTAGGTTGGGGTGCAGTCTGGAACTCCCTGAAGGCTCAGGGATCGTGGACTCAGGAAGAGAAACTCCTCCCAATAAACATTCTGGAATTGAGGGCAATATTCAATGCTCTTCTAGCTTGGCCTCAGTTAACAACCCTGAGGTTCATCAGATTTCAGTCGGACAACATCACGACTGTGGCTTACATCAACCATCAAGGGGGAACAAGGAGTTCCTTAGCGATGTTAGAAGTCTCCAAAATAATTCGCTGGGCAGAGAAACACTCTTGCCACCTATCAGCGATCCATATCCCAGGTGTAGAGAACTGGGAGGCGGATTTCCTAAGTCGTCAGACTTTTCATCCAGGGGAGTGGGAACTCCATCCGGAGGTGTTTGCTCAATTGATTCATCGTTGGGGCAAACCAGAACTGGATCTCATGGCGTCTCGCCAGAACGCCAAGCTTCCTTATTACGGATCCAGGTCCAGGGACCCGGAAGCGGCGCTGATAGATTCTCTAGCAGCGCCTTGGTCTTTCAACCTGGCTTACGTGTTTCCACCGTTTCCTCTGCTCCCTCGACTGATTGCCAAAATCAAGCAGGAGAGAGCATTGGTGATTTTGATAGCGCCTGCGTGGCCACGCAGGACCTGGTATGCAGACCTAGTGGACATGTCATCCTTTCCACCTTGGACTCTGCCTTTGAGACGAGACCTTCTAATTCAAGGTCCTTTCAATCATCCAAATCTAATTTCTCTGAGACTGACTGCATGGAGATTGAACGCTTGATTTTATCAATACTTGGCTTCTCCGAGTCTGTCATTGATACCTTAATACAGGCACGGAAGCCTGTTACCAGGAAAATCTACCATAAGATATGGCGTAAATATCTTTATTGGTGTGAATCCAAGAGTTACTCATGGAGTAAGGTTAGGATTCCCAGGATATTATCTTTTCTCCAAGAAGGTTTGGAGAAAGGATTATCAGCTAGTTCTTTGAAGGGACAGATCTCTGCACTGTCTATTCTTTTGCACAAGCGTCTGGCGGATGTTCCAGACGTCCAGGCGTTTTGTCAGGCGTTGGTTAGAATTAAGCCTGTGTTTAAACCTGCTGCTTCCCCATGGAGCTTAATTTTGGTTCTTAAAGTTCTTCAAGGGGTTCCGTTTGAACCTCTTCATTCCATAGATATCAAGCTTTTATCTTGGAAAGTTCTTTTTTTGATGGCTATTTCCTCGGCTCTTAGAGTCTCCGAGTTATCTGCTTTACAATGTGATTCTCCTTATCTGATCTTCCATGCCGATAAGGTAGTTCTGCGTACAAAACCTGGGTTTTTGCCTAAGGTGGTATCTACTAAGAATATCAATCAAGAGATTGTTGTTCCATCATTGTGTCCTTATCCTTCTTCAAAGAAGGAACGTCTTTTACATAATCTGGACGTGGTTCGTGCTTTAAAGTTTTACTTACAAGCTACTAAAGATTTTCGTCAAACATCTGCTTTGTTTGTTGTTTACTCTGGACAGAGAAGAGGTCAAAAGGCTTCGGCAACCTCTCTTTCTTTTTGGCTAAGAAGCATAATCCGCTTAGCCTATGAGACTGCTGGACAGCAGCCTCCTGAAAGGATTACAGCTCATTCTACTAGAGCTGTGGCTTCCACTTGGGCCTTTAAAAATGAGGCTTCTGTTGAACAGATTTGCAAGGCGGCGACTTGGTCTTCGCTTCATACTTTTTCCAAATTCTACAAATTTGATACTTTTGCTTCTTCGGAGGCTATTTTTGGGAGAAAGGTTTTACAGGCAGTGGTACCTTCCGTTTAAGTACCTGCCTTGTCCCTCCCTTCATCCGTGTACTTTAGCTTTGGTATTGGTATCCCACAAGTAATGGCTGATCCGTGGACTGGATACACCTTACAAGAGAAAACACAATTTATGCTTACCTGATAAATTTATTTCTCTTGTGGTGTATCCAGTCCACGGCCCGCCCTGTCATTTTAAGGCAGGTCAAAATTTTAGATTAAACTACAGTCACCACTGCACCCTATGGTTTCTCCTTTCTCTGCTTGTTTCGGTCGAATTACTGGATATGGCAGTTAGGGGACGAACTATATAGCAGCTCTGCTGTGGGTGTCCTCTTGCAACTTCCTGTTGGGAAGGAGAATATCCCACAAGTAATGGATGATCCGTGGACTGGATACACCACAAGAGAAATAAATTTATCAGGTAAGCATAAATTGTGTTTTTATTACTCCTACACAGCTATTCCTGTTTCAGTTAATGATTGTATTTAAACCTACATATTAAATTGTTTGGTATAATTGTTTAATCGTGCACCTGACTATAAAATCCCTTTAAGCAATTGTACCTAGAAGAATTGGTGCTGTTTTGAAGCAAAAGGGTGGTCACGCCACACATTGATTTGATTTAGATTTTTCTTCTGTTTACTCACTATGCATTTTGTTATTTGATAAAACAAACTATTAACATTTCTGTTTTCTAATCTAGCCAGATGGCATTATTATGAAGTATCTGGGTGGGGGCAGTGTACTATGTTCTAATATTACATTATTTTCTGCTATCCAAAGCACAAATTAATTGCACAATTTAACAAATGTATTTAATGATTACTTGTGCAATATAAACTGAACATCTTTTTAAATTAGCTAATTTTAGCTTAATATTGGCTAAAATTTTAGCCAGTTGGTTAGTTGACCAGTTGGTTAGTAAAATCAGCCGCCCCCAAAACCCCCAAAAATTGTCCTGGGGAGAACACTGTGTTTATGTATGTGTGTATATGTGTGTGTGTTTGTATGTATGTATATGTCCATGTATGTGTTCATAATATATATATATATATATATATATATATATATATATATATATATATATATATACATATATACAGGTTGGATAAAAATCAATTTAAAAAAAAATAAAAAATGAACAAATAAATCAAATTTTTGCTAAGCAGCTGCATTGCTTCTGAGCCTACCTATGTATGCTTTTCAATAATGGATAACAAGAGAAAGAAGCAAATAAGGTCTATACAACTTTGATGCTAAACTGAGTTTTGGAGTTTCTGACTGAAATTGCTAATGTAGTTGAATGTCATTCTGTAAAAAGGAAAGTTGCCATGTCCCCGACCACAAAATGGCAGTGCCCATCACTTTACAGAAACTACAGTGCTTTATATGACTTTGCTTTAAATAAATTACTATAGCTAGAATGTATTTAGTGTTTAATGTCCATTTAATTGCCCCGCTCGATCAACAACACATCTCTAAACTATCAAAGATTGTTGTACATTCGATATTCTACATTACGTAACAACGTGCATAAGAAGACATTATGGTCATGTTATAATCTAATTTAAGTTGTCACATGGTAGTTTGTCGTCTGGTTACAGACCATTCTCTGACACATTTGCCACGTGTCCCCACAGCACTGTTATAAATAAAGTTTTACTCACAGGACATATTTTGACACTGAAAAGTGCCCCTAATCTCACTAGTGTCTTGGCATTAGCACTGAAAGATTCTAGGCTTCTGAAGATTACAACCCCAGAAAGCCACATAGAGGAACTTTTCAACACCTTAGGGCCCCAACACCCAAGGCTCTGTCTCTCAAGTAACCCTCCATCAAAACTAAGTACATTAACTTCTTCTGTCATAATGACCTTCTGTTGTGGAGCCTCCAGCCATAAAGCCTGTTATTTCACGTTCAAGGATACAGTTTGTTGTGTTGTCTTTTGGTGTGTGAAGGCTGACCATGTGATGCATATTTGGAGCAGCTCATTTTACAATGCCAAGGCTACCCTAGTCATTTATTACAGACTTTTGTTGTGGAAGTTGATTCTGCAGACACAATTGGATTAAGTGCAACCCCTTTATGTTGTCTTGTTTGGAGAGAGAGTGCCCCTGCTATGAGAGTGCTCGTCATTCTTGGTGAATGCAAAAAGTTACTTAGGTACAGCTGTGTTTAAAACATCACATTTCGAAGCATGCACTATGGTACAACTATAACTCTTGGTTTATAGCCCAATGACATTCTAGGCCAATGCAGTACAGCTCTGTACCTTTATATTTATAAGGGCACAGGGACTCTTTTGTACAGCAGGGATTGGATTAATGTCCGGAACATGCCTACACTTACTATTGATAAACAGGCCAAATTACAACCAAAGCTGAAATATGAATCTGCAGGGACTTAAGATTTGTCATGAACAACAAACGTGTTGTAGTACAGTATCCATAGCCATGAATCAAAGATCTCTTCAACTCATTAGCAAGAGAAGTTCACAAAGATTGACATAAAGCAAACCTATCTGCAGCAGCAAGTACACCCAGATTCTCAGATACTATTGACCATCAATATACTTTAAGGGTTATTTCAATATATCTTATTGGGTTTTGAAAACGGTCAGGCTCCAAGGATCATTCAGCTCATAATGGATAAGATCTTTGCAAGAATACCCTTAACTTGGTGCATGCTAGGTGATATGCTCATCGTGGCCCCCGTAAATGTGGGAAACTGGAAGAATGTAGAAGTTATGGTGAATCCGAATGAGTAATAGAGCCTGGTTTTGACTTTAACATCTAGAGCACATGCCATATGCTGAAGGGGGCATTGCTACAATAGAACCGGTATGCCAGGGTAACTCTAGCACAGCACATACCTCAGAGTTTGCAATCTAATATGAATGTATGTCATTGTGTTTATGATGCACATTTCCCATTGCATTGTTATCAATCAAGAAATTTGAGAGATTTGGTCGGAAAGCCAAAAGCGATTTTGGGAGCAAATCACCTATAGATTGTGATCGACTCCTTGATTATTGAATGTGATAGAAACATAGAAACATAGATATTGACGGCAGATAAGAGCCATAGGCCCAGCAAGTCTGCCCGACCTTACCTAACAGTATAAACTTATCTAGTTCATAGCCCTATGCTTGTCCCATGCATTTTTAAAGTCCCCCACAGTGTTTGTTGCTACTACCTCTTGAGGAAGTTTATTCCATAAATCAATCACTCTTTCTGTAAAGAAGTGCTTCCTCAAATTACTTCTGAATCTACTACCCTTTAGCTTGAGCTCATGACCCCTTGTTCTTGAATTTTCCATTTTATGTAAAATACCCACAGCCTCAGTTTTACTAAACCCTTTAATGTACTTGAAAGTTGCTATCATATCACCTCTTTCCCTTCTCTCCTCTAAGCTATACATATTTAGGTCATTGAGCCTATCCTGGTAAGTTTTATTTTTTAGACCATGTACCATTTTGGTAGCCCTCCTTTGCACAGATTCAAGTTAGTTAATATCCTTCTGAAGATATGGTCTCCAGAACTGCACACAATACTCAAGATGAGGCCTAACTAATGATCTATAAAGTGGCATAAGAACCTTACTATTTCTGCTGCAAATACCTCTACCAATACATCCAAGCATTCTGCTAGCCTTACTCGCTGCATTACTACATTGTTTACTAAGTTTTAAATCATCTGAAATAATAATTCCCAAGTCCTGTTCCTCGTCTGTAACAGTCAGTAAAGTGTCATTGAGTCTGTAATTAACATTTGGATTTTTCTTCCCTAAATGCATTATTTTACACTTTGCTGTGTTAAACTTTAGACCCCAGTCATTTGTCCAATCCTCCAATTGTTGTATATCACTTCTCATTTTGTCTACCCCCCCTGGAACATCCACTCTGTTGCAAATTTTTGTATCATCTGCAAAGAGACATACTTTCCCCTGTAGCCCTTTGCTGATATCGCAGATAAATATGTTAAACAAAACAGGCCCCAGAACTGACCCCTGAGGAACACCACTAGTAACAGCCCCCTCTGCTGAATGAACTCCATTTACTAAGACACTTTGTTTTCTGTCCTTAAGCCAGCATTCCACCCAGTTCACAATTTTTGAATCTAGACCAAGGAGATATAGTTTGTGAATAAGTTTATTGTGTGGGACGGTGTCAAATGCTTTGCTGAAATCTAGATATGCTACATCAACTGCTCCTCCCTTGTCTAATACTTTTGTTACTGAAGTTAAACTAACTGGCCTGTAGTTGCCAGATTCTTCTCTACTGCCCTTTTTATGAAGGGGTATTACATTTGCTATTTTCCAATCATCTGGGACAGCTCCTGTTAATAGTGACTGATTAAACAGATCAGTTAATGGGACAGTTAGCACTGATCGAAGTTCTTTTAAAACCCTTGGATGAATATTATCAGGACCCACTGCCTTTGTAAGATTTATTTTTGATAATGCTAACAAAACCTCATCCTCTGTAAAAAGATTACTGTTAAGCTTGTTTCTATTTTGCGTTGCATCCCTTAATGTAGACATTGTATCTTCACAATCTTTAGTGAAAACAGAACAGAAGTAATCATTGAGACAGTCTGCAATCTGCTTATCTCCTTCTATTATTCTACCATCAACTGATTTCAATTTTACTATTCCTACCTTATTTTTTCTTCTTTCACTGATATATCTAAAGAATGTTTTGTCCCCATGTTTTACTGACTGTGCTATCTTCTCTTCTGCATGAGCTTTAACCTTCCTAATTAACTGCTTAGTCTTTTTTTGTTGGAGTCTCCATATTTTCATATCATCATCTGCTTGTGTGTGTCTGTAATTTTTATAAGCTATCTTTTTTGTCTTTACAGCATGTGCTACTTCTTTGGAAAACCAAATTGGTTTCCGCTTTCTTTTACTTTTACAGACATGTCTAATACAGTGTGCGGTTGCATCTAAAATGGCACCTTTCACAAATTCCCACTGTTCTTGAACCCCTGTAATAAGAGTTTTCCCCTTTAAATAGTTCTTTAGGTATTCTCCCATTAATGAAAAATCTGCCGTCCTAAAGTCTAAAACTTTTGTTTTAGTCTGGGTGGACAGTTCCTGAACATGAATACTAAACCAAACAGATTGATGATCACTGGATCCTAAGTTCTCACCTACAGACACATCTGAAACTGTATCACTGTTTGTAAGTATTAGATCTAATATAGCTTCCTTACGAGTTGGTTCCTTGACTAATTGTTCAAGTGATTCCCCTAGCAGAGATTCAAGAATATACCTGCTTCTAGCCGATCTGGCAGAAGGAATCTTCCAGTCTATATCTGGCAAATTAAAGTCCCCCAGTACTATAACCTTACCCTTCATGGTCATTTTGGTTATTTCATCTAATAACAGATTGTCCAGTTTTTCATCCTGCAATGGAGGCCTATATACAACCCCTATTCTAAAAACATTTTTATCTCCAATTTCCAAAGTCACCCAAATACTTTCCACCTCATCATTTGTTCCTACAATTTCAGTAACCTTTATATTTTCATTTACATACAAAGCAACTCCTCCACCTTTCTTTCCTACTCTGTTCTTTTTAAATAACCTGTATCCAGGTATGACTATGTCCCAGTCATGCAAATCATTGTACCATGTTTCTGTTATAGCTACTAAATCCAAGTTGTCCCTAGTCATTATTGAAATGAGTTCAGGTAATTTATTTCCTAAGCTGCGAGCATTTGTGCTCATGGCACGAAGAATTTTTCTACTAGAATTTCTAGAATTGTTACTTGGACTAACAGTTTTGGCATGCTGTGGGGGGCAGGTGGATATATTAATGCTACCCCCCTTTATTAGTTTAAATGATTTCTAATAAAGTATTTAAACTCCTCTCCCAGATACTCTGTTCCTTTAGCATCCAAATGCAAGCCATCTCTCCTAAATAACCTAGTATCTTTCCAAACAGAGCTATAATGGCCAATAAAACCAAATCCTCGTTCCCTGCACCACTTATCTAACCAAGAATTAAATGTTGTTATCCGCTCCATCTTTCCTGCTTCCTGGCCATACACAGGTAAAATAGCAGAAAATGATAGAGTTGATGCCACAGTCTCTAAATGATTACCTAGGTCACAAAACTCTTTCTGAACAGCAGCAACATGATTACTAGCCAGATCATTTGTTCCTAAATGTACAATCACATCTAACTCACTTCCCTTTTCTGCTGCCTTAACAATTCTCAAAATACGATTCTTATCCCTGTGAGCAGTAGCTCCTGGAAGACATCTAACCTCCCTTGTTTCTCCTTTACTTTCACCTAAATACACATTCCTCAAAATAGAGTCACCCACTAACAGTCTTTTTCTCAAAAACACATCTGCAGTTCTTTCCTGTGTTATGTTACCTGGAGAATCAGGTGCCAATAGATTTAAATTACCTGTTACAGCTTCAGAGGGCTCAGAAACAGCAATCTCCTCATCACAAGTATATTTAGATGAAATACACCCAGAGTTTAGTGTTTCATTTTCCAGTGGGATCCTTCTTGGAAAAATAGGCACAAATTAATTATTACAATGTTAATCACAAATTATTTACACACCAGACACAGAGATATTTTTGTTGCTTTGCTGAAAGTGTTTTTTTTTTCACAATGAGCATATTAGAAAAACTGCTTTAAATCCCATTTAGATGAAATTCATTTAGACTCTTTATATATCTCTTAATATCAAAAAGATGTATTTAGCATAGACCCTTTGCTGTCTTTTGGTTCAGTGCATTTGTAGCCTCAATGGTGTGGATAAGGCAACCGCACATAACCTCAGAGCCATAGGCAAACATAAGGTAATACAAATCTATCAGTGGTGTGTTTGCAGACTATGTGCCAGGGGTTTCTGATAGAATGCATCCATTTGATAAGGACATTCTACCAGTACAATTGCTGCATCCAGTCCTAGCGAGTACGCTGGGGTAACTGTTAGTTGTCTGTGCTATTTCATGCCAAAGCACTTCAGTTGCCTGTGTCTATCTGATTTAGAACTCTTAGTATATTAGAGCTGGGCAGATATTTTCCCTACCCTTCGTCCATGACGCACACAAGATACTAAGTGGTAGAAGATTTTGAACTAGTCACGGTATGAATATTGCTCACACATGCATCTTATTTGTAGCTCTCAGGATAAAGGCCAGTGAGACATACTTGTACTAGAAAAGCAGGCGCCTCACACGCGGAAGAAAAGCCCAACATAAATCCACAATTAGGGCAAATATGCTGGCATCAATCTCTCATCTAGACAGTCTCTCATTACTTGTATCATGCAAGTGAAACCTATATAGTTGCTTGATAGGAAAAATGTTTGCAGCAAAATCCCCTATGAGCGAGAATATGGATCTTGTTAGGTTGCTTTGTAGCTATTAGGATATTTATAATGCGTCAACAATTTATCTAAAATCACCCGGTAACTCACGTAATGCACAACTGTTTAATAAAAAACAGTGTACTCTTCAGATGACTTGATAATTAGAAAAACTGCATTTCAAAGCAATGGGAAATACTAACAGAATGCTGGTTTTGTGACAATGACATAGTATAGTAGTACATATACACACCTATATGAAACTAGTTTAAAGGATCATTAAATACAATAGAATTGCATAATTAATGAGTGCATAATAAAAAGACAATGTAATAACACTGAATTTTTTCTGACAAATAATCCCCCCCCCCCCCCGATTTGCCAGCCCACTATATTATGTGACAGCCATCAGCCAATCACAAACTAGTATACGTGTACCCTGTGAACTTGTGCACAGGCTCAGTAGGAACTGGTGCCTCAGAAAGTGTGCATATGAAAATAATGTGCAAAATTTGGTAATAGAGATACATTTGAAAGTCTCTTAAAACTGCTTGCTCTTTCTGAATTATGAAAGTTTAATTTTGACTTAGTGTCTCTTTAAATGGACACTAGATAATGTTTCTTTCATCTAAAAAGAGACTCATTTTTATTTATTTTTTATTGTGAAACTCGTATTCCTGTCCTAATAAAACAATGTTCTTTTGTCATACCTGCAGATTTGTGTCCCCCTCTCTCAAAAATATAGCAGAGGCAGTTATCCTTATCAGCCATTAACCCCTTAGTGACCACAGCACTTTTTAATTTTCTGACCGTTTGGGACCACGGCTATTTTTACATTTCTGCAGTGTTTGTGTTTAACTGTAATTTCTCCAACATTGGTGTGTCCGGTCCACGGCGTCATCCTTACTTGTGGGATATTCTCTTCCCCAACAGGAAATGGCAGAGTCCCAGCAAAGCTGGTCACATGATCCCTCCTAGGCTCCGCCCACCCCAGTCATTCTCTTTGCCGTTGCACAGGCAACATCTCCACGGAGATGGTTAAGAGTTTTTTGGTGTTTAAATGTAGTTTTTATTCTTATATCAAGTGTTTGTTATTTTAAAATAGTGCTGGTATGTACTATTTACTCTGAAACAGAAAAGGATGAAGATTTCTGTTTGTAAGAGGAAGATGATTTTAGCAGACAGCCCCAAGGCAGAACATACAGTGATGTGAGATGTCATCGCAGAAAATGCAGCATGTCTGCAGAAAGAACAGGACACACGCAGGAACTGTTATCGCTTGAACTTTGTAGTGCTGCTCTACAGTAGATCGGTCTCTTCAAACAGAGCTGTGCTCTGGCTGCACTGTGTAACTTTTCCTTAACACAGTGCAGCCAGGGCAAAGTGCTGTTTGAAGTGAGCAGTCAAATATGCAGTAGCGCTGCAAAGCAGCAGCGCATTGCTTGTTGACTGGCTCTCAGAGATTTTTTCAAACCCTCCCCTTAGCCTTTCCCAGTCTGCAAAGCTGTTTGTTCTAAATTTAAGAGCACTGCATCTTTATTTTACTACATTTCTATGTTAGACCAAGAGAAAAGGAAACAGATTTATTAAGGAGACATTTTAAAATTTCTTTTTTTTTGTATGCAGCTAATTTGCAATGCAGTTTCAACTACTGCACTATATTATAAAACATTGAAAATTGCTTTATTCTTCAGTTGACCAACACATTACAATTGAACTGTTGCTTTAGTGTAACTGTTTAATTTAAAATTGAATTCTATTTAAAATGACCTGCAGAAGAATTTTCACAAAAAAATCTCATTGCAGAAAGTAAAGAAAAGTTCTGCTTCTGGGGCAGACAGTAACTAAAATCGATTGCTGTTTCCACACAGGACTGTTGAGATGAAGTAACTTCAGTTGGGGGAAACAGTTAGCAGACTTTTCTGCTTAAGGTATGACTAGCCATATTTCTAACAAGACCATGTAATGCTGGAAGGCTGTCATTTCCCCTCATGGGGACCGGTAAGCCATTTTCTTAGTCAAATATAAAAGAATAAAGGGCTTAAAAAAAGGGCTTAAAAACTGGTAGACATTTTTATGGGCTAAAACGATTGCTTTATTGGGGCATATTATGCAGATTCTAGCTAATAATTGGCATTATAATCTTGGGGAACGTTTAAAAAACGGCAGGCACTGTGTTGGACACCTTTTTTAGTCTGGGGGCCTTTCTAGTTATAGACTGAGCCTCATTTTCGCGCCATTACTGCACAGTTGTTTTTGGAGAGCAAGGCATGCAGATGCATGTGTGAGGATCTAAGAATCACTAAAAAAGCTTCTAGAAGGCGTCATTTGGTATCGTATTCCCCTCTGGGCTTGGTTGGGTCTCAGCAAAGCATATAGCTGGGACTGTATAGGGGTTAAATATGAAAACGGCTCCGGTTCCGTTAATTTAAGGGTTAAAGCTCTGAAATTTGGTGTGCAATACTTTTAATGCTTTAAGACACTGTGGTGAAATTTTGGTGAATTTTGAACAATTCCTTCATACTTTTTCACATATTCAGTAATAAAGTGTTTTCAGTTTGAAATTTAAAGTGACAGTAACGGTTTTATTTTAAAACGTTTTTTGTGCTTTGTTGACAAGTTTAAGCCTGTTTAACATGTCTGTACCATCAGATAAGCTATGTTCTATATGTATGAAAGCCAATGTGTCTCCCCATTTAAATTTATGTGATAATTGTGCCATAGTGTCCAAACAAAGTAAGGACAGTAATGCCACAGATAATGATATTGCCCAAGATGATTCCTCAAATGAGGGGAGTAAACATGATACTACATCATCCCCTACTGTGTCTACACCAGTTATGCCCACACAAGAGGCCCCTAGTACATCTAGTGCGCCAATACCATGCAACAATTAACGGCTGTAATGGATAACTCCATAGCAAATCTTTTATCCAAAATGCCTACTTATCAGAGAAAGCGCGATTGCTCTGTTTTAAACACTGAAGAGCAAAAGGACGCTGATGATAACTGTTCTGACATACCCTCACACCAATCTCAAGGGGCCATGAGGGAGGTTTTGTCTGATGGAGAAATCTCAGATTCAGGAAAAATTTCTCATCAAGCTGAACCTGATGTTGTGACATTTAAATTTAAATTAGAACATCTCCGCGCACTGCTTAAGGAGGTGTTATCTACTCTGGATGATTGTGACAATTTGGTCATTCCAGAGAAGTTATGTAAGATGGACAAGTTCCTAGAGGTTCCGGTGCCCCCCGACGCTTTTCCTATACCCAAGCGGGTGGCGGACATAGTAAATAAAGAGTGGGAAAGGCCCGGCATACCTTTTGTCCCCCCCCCCTATATTTAAGAAATTATTTCCTATAGTCGACCCCAGAAAGGACTTATGGCAGACAGTCCCCAAGGTCGAGGGGGCGGTTTCTACTCTAAACAAACGCACTACTATTCCTATCGAAGATAGTTGTGCTTTCAAAGATCCTATGGATAAGAAATTAGAGGGTTTGCTTAAAAAGATTTTTGTACAGCAAGGTTACCTTCTACAACCAATTTCATGCATTGTTCCTGTCACTATGGCAGCGTGTTTCTGGTTCGAGGAACTAGAAAAGTCGCTCAATAAAGAATCTTCGTATGAGGAGGTTATGGACAGAGTTCAAGCACTTAAATTGGCTAACTCTTTTGTTTTAGATGCCGCTTTGCAATTAGCTAGATTAGCGGCGAAAAATTCAGGGTTTGCTATCGTGGCGCGCAGAGCGCTTTGGCTAAAGTCTTGGTCAGCGGATGTGTCTTCCAAGACAAAATTGCTTAACATTCCTTTCAAAGGTAAAACATTATTTGGACCTGATTTGAAAGAGATTATTTCAGACATCACTGGGGGAAAGGGCCACGCCCTCCCACAGGATAGGTCTTTTAAGGCTAAAAATAAGCCTAATTTTCGTCCCTTTCGCAGAAACGGACCAGCCTCTAATTCTGCATCCTCTAAGCAAGAGGGTAATACTTCACAACCCAAACCAGCCTGGAAACCAATGCAAGGCTGGAACAAGGGTAAGCAGGCCAAGAAGCCTACCACTGCTACCAAAACAGCATGAAGGGATAGCCCCCGATCCGGGACCGGATCTAGTGGGGGGCAGACTTTCTCTCTTTGCTCAGGCTTGGGCAAGAGATGTTCAGGATCCTTGGGCGCTAGAAATAGTTTCTCAAGGTTATCTCCTGGAATTCAAGGAACTACCCCCAAGGGGAAGGTTCCACAGGTCTCAATTATCTTCAAACCAAATAAAGAGACAGGCATTCTTACATTGTGTAGAAGACCTGTTAAAGATGGGAGTGATACATCCAGTTCCAATAAGAGAACAAGGGATGGGATTTTATTCCAATCTGTTCATAGTTCACAAAAAAGAGGGAACATTCAGACCAATTTTGGATCTAAAGATCCTAAACAAATTTCTCAGGGTACCATCGTTCAAAATGGAAACTATTCGAACGATCCTACCTACTATCCAGGAAAATCAATTTATGACTTCCGTGGATTTAAAGGATGCGTACCTACATATTCCTATCCACAAGGAACATCATCAGTTCCTAAGGTTCGCTTTTCTGGACAAGCATTACCAGTTTGTGGCACTTCCATTCGGATTAGCCACTGCTCCAAGGATTTTCACAAAGGTACTAGGGTCCCTTCTAGCGGTTCTAAGACCAAGGGGCATTGCAGTAGTACCTTACTTGGACGACATCCTGATTCAAGCGTCGTCTCTGTCAAAAGCAAAGGCTCATACGGACATCGTCCTAGCCTTTCTCAGATCTCACGGATGGAAGGTGAACAAAGAAAAAAGTTCTCTGTCCCCGTCAACAAGAGTTCCCTTCTTGGGAACAATAATAGATTCCTTAGAAATGAGGATTTTTCTGACAGAGGTCAGAAAATCAAAACTTCTAAGCTCTTGTCAAGTACTTCATTCTGTTCCTCGTCCTTCCATAGCGCAGTGCATGGAAGTAATAGGATTGATGGTTGCAACAATGGACATAGTTCCTTTTGCACAAATTCATCTAAGACCATTACAACTGTGCATGCTCAGACAGTGGAATGGGGATTATACAGACTTGTCTCCGACGATTCAAGTAGATCAAAAGACCAGAGATTCACTCCGTTGGTGGCTGACCCTGGACAATCTGTCACAGGGAATGAGCTTCCGCAGACCAGAGTGGGTCATTGTCACGACCGACGCCAGCCTAGTGGGCTGGGGCGCGGTCTGGGAATCCCTGAAAGCTCAGGGTCTATGGTCTCGGGAAGAGTCTCTTCTCCCGATAAACATTCTGGAACTGAGAGCGATATTCAATGCTCTCAGAGCTTGGCCTCAACTAGCAAAGGCCAAATTCATAAGGTTTCAGTCAGACAACATGACGACCGTTGCATATATCAATCATCAGGGGGGAACAAGGAGTTCCCTGGCGATGAAAGAAGTGACCAAGATAATTCAATGGGCGGAGGATCACTCCTGCCACTTGTCTGCGATCCACATCCCAGGAGTGGAAAATTGGGAAGCGGATTTTCTGAGTCGTCAGACATTCCATCCGGGTGAGTGGGAACTCCATCCGGAAATCTTTGCCCAAATAACTCAATTATGGGGCATTCCAGACATGGATCTGATGGCGTCTCGTCAGAACTTCAAGGTTCCTTGCTACGGGTCCAGATCCAGGGATCCCAAGGCGACTCTAGTAGATGCACTAGTAGCACCTTGGACCTTCAACCTAGCTTATGTATTCCCACCGTTTCCTCTCATCCCCAGGCTGGTAGCCAGGATCAATCAGGAGAGGGCCTCAGTGATCTTGATAGCTCCTGCGTGGCCACGCAGGACTTGGTATGCAGACCTGGTGAATATGTCATCGGCTCCACCATGGAAGCTACCTTTGAGACAGGACCTTCTTGTTCAGGGTCCATTCGAACATCCGAATCTGGTTTCCCTCCAACTGACGGCTTGGAGATTGAACGCTTGATTTTATCAAAGCGTGGGTTTTCAGATTCTGTAATAGATACTCTGATTCAGGCTAGAAAGCCTGTAACTAGAAAAATTTACCATAAAATATGGAAAAAATATATCTGTTGGTGTGAATCTAAAGGATTCCCATGGAACAAGATAAAAATTCCTAAGATTCTATCCTTTCTACAAGAAGGTTTGGAGAAAGGATTATCTGCAAGTTCTCTAAAGGGACAGATATCTGCTTTATCTGTTTTACTTCACAAAAGACTGGCAGCCGTGCCAGATGTTCAAGCATTTGTTCAGGCTCTGGTTAGGATCAAGCCTGTTTACAGACCTTTGACTCCTCCCTGGAGTCTAAATCTAGTTCTTTCAGTTCTTCAAGGGGTTCCGTTTGAACCTTTACATTCCATAGATATTAAGTTACTATCTTGGAAAGTTTTGTTTTTAGTTGCAATTTCTTCTGCTAGAAGAGTTTCAGAGTTATCCGCTCTGCAGTGTTCTCCGCCCTATCTGGTGTTCCATGCAGATAAGGTGGTTTTGCATACTAAGCCTGGTTTTCTTCCGAAAGTTGTTTCCAACAAAAATATTAACCAGGAGATAGTTGTACCTTCTTTGTGTCCGAATCCAGTTTCAAAGAAGGAACGTTTGTTACACAATTTGGACGTAGTCCGTGCTCTAAAATTCTATTTAGAGGCTACTAAAGATTTCAGACAAACATCTTCCTTGTTTGTTGTTTATTCTGGTAAAAGGAGAGGTCAAAAAGCGACTTCTACCTCTCTTTCCTTTTGGCTTAAAAGCATTATCCGATTGGCTTATGAGACTGCCGGACGGCAGCCTCCTGAAAGAATCACAGCTCACTCCACTAGGGCTGTGGCTTCCACATGGGCCTTCAAGAACGAGGCTTCTGTTGACCAGATATGTAAGGCAGCGACTTGGTCTTCACTGCACACTTTTGCCAAATTTTACAAATTTGATACTTTTGCTTCTTCGGAGGCTATTTTTGGGAGAAAGGTTTTGCAAGCCGTGGTGCCTTCCATTTAGGTGACCTGATTTGCTCCCTCCCTTCATCCGTGTCCTAAAGCTTTGGTATTGGTTCCCACAAGTAAGGATGACGCCGTGGACCGGACACACCAATGTTGGAGAAAACAGAATTTATGCTTACCTTATAAATTACTTTCTCCAACGGTGTGTCCGGTCCACGGCCCTCCCTGGTTTTTTAATCAGGTCTGATGAATTATTTTCTCTAACTACAGTCACCACGGTATCATATGGTTTCTCCTATATATATTTCCTCCTGTCCGTCGGTCGAATGACTGGGGTGGGCGGAGCCTAGGAGGGATCATGTGACCAGCTTTGCTGGGACTCTTTGCCATTTCCTGTTGGGGAAGAGAATATCCCACAAGTAAGGATGACGCCGTGGACCGGACACACCGTTGGAGAAAGTAATTTATCAGGTAAGCATAAATTCTGTTTCTCCAACATTGGTGTGTCCGGTCCACGGCGTCATCCTTACTTGTGGGATATTCTCTTCCCCAACAGGAAATGGCAAAGAGTCCCAGCAAAGCTGGTCACATGATCCCTCCTAGGCTCCGCCCACCCCAGTCATTCTCTTTGCCGTTGCACAGGCAACATCTCCACGGAGATGGTTAAGAGTTTTTTGGTGTTTAAATGTAGTTTTATTCTTCTATCAAGTGTTTGTTATTTTAAAATAGTGCTGGTATGTACTATTTACTCTGAAACAGAAAAGGATGAAGATTTCTGTTTGTAAGAGGAAGATGATTTTAGCACAGTAACTAAAATCGATTGCTGTTTCCACACAGGACTGTTGAGATGAAGTAACTTCAGTTGGGGGAAACAGTTAGCAGTCTTTTCTGCTTAAGGTATGACTAGCCATATTTCTAACAAGACTGTGTAATGCTGGAAGGCTGTCATTTCCCCTCATGGGGACCGGTAAGCCATTTTCTTAGTTAAACATAAAAGAATAAAGGGCTTCAAAAAGGGCTTAAAAACTGGTAGACATTTTTCTGGGCTAAAACAATTGCTTTACTAGGCATATTATGCAGATTCTAACTAATTATTGGTATTATAATCTTGGGGAATGTTTAGAAAAACGGCAGGCACTGTGTTGGACACCTTTTTCAGATGGGGGCCTTTCTAGTTATAGACAGAGCCTCATTCTGGGACTGTATAGGGGTTAAATGTAAAAACGGCTCCGGTTCCGTTAATTTAAGGGTTAAAGCTCTGAAATTTGGTGTGCAATACTTTTAATGCTTTAAGACAATTTGGTGAATTTTGAACAATTCCTTCATACTTTTTCACATATTCAGTAATAAAGTGTTTTCAGTTTGAAATTTAAAGTGACAGTAACGGTTTTATTTTAAAACGTTTTTTGTGCTTTATTGACAAGTTTAAGCCTGTTTAACATGTCTGTACCATCAGATAAGCTAAGTTCTATATGTATGAAAACCAATGTGTCTCCCCATTTAAATTTATGTGATAATTGTGCCATAGTGTCCAAACAAAGTAAGGACAGTAATGCAACAGATAATGATATTGCCCAAGATGATTCCTCAAATGAGGGGAGTAAACATGATACTACATCATCCCCTACTGTGTCTACACCAGTTATGCCCACACAGGAGGCCCCTAGTACATCTAGTGCGCCAATACTTATTACCATGCAACAATTAACGGCTGTAATGGATAACTCCATAGCAAATCTTTTATTCAAAATGCCTACTTATCAGAGAAAGCGCGATTGCTCTGTTTTAAACACTGAAGAGCAAGAGGACGCTGATGATAACTGTTCTGACATACCCTCACACCAATCTCAAGGGGCCATGAGGGAGGTTTTGTCTGATGGAGAAATTTCAGATTCTGGAAAAATTTCTCATCAAGCTGAACCTGATGTTGTGACATTTAAATTTAAATTAGAACATCTCCGCGCACTGCTTAAGGAGGTGTTATCTACTCTGGATGATTGTGACAATTTGGTCATTCCAGAGAAATTATGTAAGATGGACAAGTTCCTAGAGGTTCCGGTGCCCCCCGACGCTTTTCCTATACCCAAGCGGGTGGTGGACATAGTAAATAAAGAGTGGGAAAGGCCCGGGATACCTTTTGTTCCCCCCCCCCTATATTTAAGAAATTATTTCCTATAGTCGACCACAGAAAGGACTTATGGCAGACAGTCCCCAAGGTCGAGGGGGCGGTTTCTACTCTAAACAAACGCACTACTATTCCTATCGAAGATAGTTGTGCTTTCAAAGATCCTATGGATAAGAAATTAGAGGGTTTGCTTAAAAAGATTTTTGTACAGCAAGGTTACCTTCTACAACCAATTTCATGCATTGTTCCTGTCACTACGGCAGCGTGTTTCTGGTTCGAGGAACTAGAAAAATCGCTCAGTAAAGAATCTTCGTATGAGGAGGTTATGGACAGAGTTCAAGCACTTAAATTGGCTAACTCTTTTGTTTTAGATGCCGCTTTGCAATTAGCTAGATTAGCGGCGAAAAATTCAGGGTTTGCTGTCGTGGCGCGCAGAGTGCTTTGGCTAAAGTCTTGGTCAGCGGATGTGTCTTCCAAGACAAAATTGCTTAACATTGATTTCAAAGGTAAAACATTATTTGGACCTGATTTGAAAGAGATTATTTCAGACATCACTGGGGGAAAGGGCCACGCCCTCCCACAGGATAGGTCTTTTAAGGCTAATAATAAGCCTAATTTTCGTCCCTTTCGCAGAAACGGACCAGTCTCTAATTCTGTATCCTCTAAGCAAGAGGGTAATACTTCACAACCCAAACCAGCCTGGAAACCAATGCAAGGCTGGAACAAGGGTAAGCAGGCCAAGAAGCCTACCACTGCTACCAAAACAGCATGAAGGGATAGCCCCCGATCCGGGACCGGATCTAGTGGGGGGCAGACTTTCTCTCTTTGCTCAGGCTTGGGCAAGAGATGTTCAGGATCCTTGGGCGCTAGAAATAGTTTCTCAAGGTTATCTCCTGGAATTCAAGGAACCACAGGTCTCAATTATCTTCAAACCAAATAAAGAGACAGGCATTCTTACATTGTGTAGAAGACCTGTTAAAGATGGGAGTGATACATCCAGTTCCAATAAGAGAACAAGGAATGGGATTTTATTCCAATCTGTTCATAGTTCCCAAAAAAGAGGGAACATTCAGACCAATTTTGGATCTAAAGATCCTAAACAAATTTCTCAGGGTACCATCGTTCAAAATGGAAACTATTCGAACGATCCTACCTACTATCCAGGAAAATCAATTTATGACTACAGTGGATTTAAAGGATGCGTACCTACATATTCCTATCCACAAGGAACATCATCAGTTCCTAAGGTTCGCTTTTCTGGACAAGCATTACCAGTTTGTGGCACTTCCATTTGGATTAGCCACTGCTCCAAGGATTTTCACAAAGGTACTAGGGTCCCTTCTAGCGGTTCTAAGACCAAGGGGCATTGCAGTAGTACCTTACTTGGACGACATCCTGATTCAAGCGTCGTCCCTGTCAAAAGCAAAGGCTCATACGGACATCGTCCTAGCCTTTCTCAGATCTCACGGATGGAAGGTGAACAAAGAAAAAAGTTCTCTGTCCCCGTCAACAAGAGTTCCCTTCTTGGGAACAATAATAGATTCCTTAGAAATGAGGATTTTTCTGACAGAGGTCAGAAAATCAAAACTTCTAAGCTCTTGTCAAGTACTTCATTCTGTTCCTCGTCCTTCCATAGCGCAGTGCATGGAAGTAATAGGATTGATGGTTGCAACAATGGACATAGTTCCTTTTGCACGAATTCATCTAAGACCATTACAACTGTGCATGCTCAGACAGTGGAATGGGGATTATACAGACTTGTCTCCGACGATTCAAGTAGATCAAAAGACCAGAGATTCACTCCGTTGGTGGCTGACCCTGGACAATCTGTCACAGGGAATGAGCTTCCGCAGACCAGAGTGGGTCATTGTCACGACCGACGCCAGCCTAGTGGGCTGGGGCGCGGTCTGGGAATCCCTGAAAGCTCAGGGTCTATGGTCTCGGGAAGAGTCTCTTCTCCCGATAAACATTCTGGAACTGAGAGCGATATTCAATGCTCTCAGAGCTTGGCCTCAACTAGCAAAGGCCAAATTCATAAGGTTTCAGTCAGACAACATGACGACCGTTGCATATATCAATCATCAGGGGGGAACAAGGACTTCCCTGGCGATGAAAGAAGTGACCAAGATAATTCAATGGGCGGAGGATCACTCCTGCCACTTGTCTGCGATCCACATCCCAGGAGTGGAAAATTGGGAAGCGGATTTTCTGAGTCGTCAGACATTCCATCCGGGGGAGTGGGAACTCCATCCGGAAATCTTTGCCCAAATAACTCAATTATGGGGCATTCCAGACATGGATCTGATGGCGTCTCGTCAGAACTTCAAGGTTCCTTGCTACGGGTCCAGATCCAGGGATCCCAAGGCGACCCTAGTAGATGCACTAGTAGCACCTTGGACCTTCAACCTAGCTTATGTATTCCCACCGTTTCCTCTCATCCCCAGGCTGGTAGCCAGGATCAATCAGGAGAGGGCCTCGGTGATCTTGATAGCTCCTGCGTGGCCACGCAGGACTTGGTATGCAGACCTGGTGAATATGTCATCGGCTCCACCATGGAAGCTACCTTTGAGACAGGACCTTCTTGTTCAGGGTCCATTCGAACATCCGAATCTGGTTTCCCTCCAACTGACGGCTTGGAGATTGAACGCTTGATTTTATCAAAGCGTGGGTTTTCAGATTCTGTAATAGATACTCTGATTCAGGCTAGAAATCCTGTAACTAGAAAAATTTACCATAAAATATGGAAAAAATATATCTGTTGGTGTGAATCTAAAGGATTCCCATGGAACAAGATAAAAATTCCTAAGATTCTATCCTTTCTACAAGAAGGTTTGGAGAAAGGATTATCTGCAAGTTCTCTGAAGGGACAGATCTCTGCTTTATCTGTTTTACTTCACAAAAGACTGGCAGCTGTGCCAGATGTTCAAGCATTTGTTCAGGCTCTGGTTAGGATCAAGCCTGTTTACAGACCTTTGACTCCTCCCTGGAGTCTAAATCTAGTTCTTTCAGTTCTTCAAGGGGTTCCGTTTGAACCCTTACATTCCGTAGATATTAAGTTATTATCTTGGAAAGTTTTGTTTTTGGTTGCAATTTCTTCTGCTAGAAGAGTTTCAGAGTTATCTGCTCTGCAGTGTTCTCCGCCCTATCTGGTGTTCCATGCAGATAAGATGGTTTTGCGTACTAAGCCTGGTTTTCTTCCGAAAGTTGTTTCCAACAAAAATATTAACCAGGAGATAGTTGTACCTTCTTTGTGTCCGAATCCAGTTTCAAAGAAGGAACGTTTGTTACACAATTTGGACGTAGTCCGTGCTCTAAAATTCTATTTAGAGGCTACTAAAGATTTCAGACAAACATCTTCCTTGTTTGTTGTTTATTCTGGTAAAAGGAGAGGTCAAAAAGCGACTTCTACCTCTCTTTCCTTTTGGCTTAAAAGCATTATCCGATTGGCTTATGAGACTGCCGGACGGCAGCCTCCTGAAAGAATCACAGCTCACTCCACTAGGGCTGTGGCTTCCACATGGGCCTTCAAGAACGAGGCTTCTGTTGACCAGATATGTAAGGCAGCGACTTGGTCTTCACTGCACACTTTTGCCAAATTTGACAAATTTGATACTTTTGCTTCTTCGGAGGCTATTTTTGGGAGAAAGGTTTTGCAAGCCGTGGTGCCTTCCATTTAGGTGACCTGATTTGCTCCCTCCCTTCATCCGTGTCCTAAAGCTTTGGTATTGGTTCCCACAAGTAAGGATGACGCCGTGGACCGGACACACCAATGTTGGAGAAAACAGAATTTATGCTTACCTGATAAATTACTTTCTCCAACGGTGTGTCCGGTCCACGGCCCGCCCTGGTTTTTTAATCAGGTCTGATGAATTATTTTCTCTAACTACAGTCACCACGGTATCATATGGTTTCTCCTATATATATTTCCTCCTGTCCGTCGGTCGAATGACTGGGGTGGGCGGAGCCTAGGAGGGATCATGTGACCAGCTTTGCTGGGACTCTTTGCCATTTCCTGTTGGGGAAGAGAATATCCCACAAGTAAGGATGACGCCGTGGACCGGACAAACCGTTGGAGAAAGTAATTTATCAGGTAAGCATAAATTCTGTTTTTTCCTCTTATTCATTTACTGTACCCACACATATGATATACCGTTTTTCTCGCCATTAAATTGACTTTCTAAAGATACCATTATTTCCTTCTTAATATAAGTAGAGTCCACAGCTTCATTCTTTAATGTTGGGAAATACTGAACCTGGCCACCAGGAGGAGGCAAAGACACCCCAGCCAAAGGCTTAAATACCTCTCCCACTTCCCCTATCCCCCGTCATTCTTTGCCTTTCGTCACAGGAGGATGGCAGAGAAGTGTCAGAAGATTTTGGATTTGTTCCTCAGGAGGGGTATATGCCTTTTGATATGAAACTGGAGTTTTCAGTAGTCTAGTCAGCCTCTCAGTGAGAGCATTGACGAAAGTTAGAGTCTGGAGATGCAGGGAGAGTTTTTCTGCGAACCCATCCAGACTGCCTGCTAACAGCTCCTTAAGCAACCAGTGTTGACGAGTTTCACTGTCTGCTTTCTTCACTCAAGTCCATGTCAGGAGCGATGCTACAAGACTGTCACACTTGAGAGACTGTGTTTCTGTTCCACAGCACAAATTCTTGTAAGATCGTTTCAATTTTTACTTATCTTGAAATTGCTGAAGACAGGGTCACAGTGTGACTCTTTTTATCCTTATAGAATCATGGGTTAATATCTCCTGAGGGAGGTTATTGGACAGTGGGGATTAATCAAATGTGTTACTTTGATTTTATGCTGCTTTATGTGTGAGATTTATTTTTGGGCTCATAGACTGTTATGCGGTAACAAAACATACAGGTGTTTACTTTCACTTTGAAGGCTGAGCAGCTTGGAGCTTTTTCTCATAGAAGCGGCTGTCCTGCCTTGCACACCATGTGACCGGGTGTGGTCACACTTTAGTTTTTTCTTTCCTAACCGAGCTAGCTGTCGGAGAGATCGCTTCTTCTCTGGTTGCCTGGGTCTAGGAGTTGGTGAGTGCCCTAGTCATTGGGGGTATAAAGGTGCCGTTTTTGTGAGAAATAAAAATCCATTTATTTGTATCCTACTGTTGTTAGTTCAAGCTATGGATATGCTTGAGGGTACTCCCTCTAGTCCTAATAGTAATACCTGTCTATATTGTGATGAGGCCTTGGTGTGCCCGCCCTCTCAACTATGTTCCATATGCATCAACAAGGTTATTATGTCTAAGAAGGTTAAGCCCTTTAGTACTACTGAGCCGTCCACCTCTGAGGACTCGCCGTCCTGTGAGGTGCATACCCATCAGTCATCTCCATTGTCACATGCAGGTTCCCGTAGCACGTCTGATCCTCTGTCTGGAGGGAGCCTTTTACCATCGCACTTTACTGTGCAGTGAAAAACGGCGGTGTGGCTCTTAGTGCTTTACCTCGCCCTGCTAAGCGCAAGCGAAAGGTTAAACATAGCTCTCTGATCCAGGGGACATCCAGTGATTTACTTGATTTGTCTGCCTTTCTAGTATCACAGGATGGGTCATACTCTGAGTCTTCAGAGGGTGAAATTTCTAGATCAGAGTCTGCTACCTCTAGGCCTCTGGCTGCGGAGGAGCCAGCCTTTAGATTTAAAATTGAACACCTACGTTTTCTTCTAAAGGAGGTTATGTCTGCATTAGAGGTTCCAGAGGCCAAATTACCTTTGATCCCTAAATTAGACAGAATGTACGACGACAGGGTAGCACTGCTAACTTTTCCTGTACCTGTAAAAATGGCGAACATTATTAAGAACGAATCGGATAGAATTGGATCTTCTTTTTCCCCTTTGTCTGCCTTTAAAAAAATTATTCCCGGTCCCGGACTCTCAGCTGGAGTTGTGGGGTTCCGTCCCTAAGGTGGTTGGCGCTATCTCCATGTTAGCTAAGCGTACTACTATCCCTGTTGAGGATAGCTTGTCTTTCAGAGAGCCGATGGATAAGAAGATGGAAACTTTTCTCAGAAAAATGTTTCAGCATACGGGATATTTATCTCAACTGGCAGCGGCTGTTGCCTCGGTTGCTGGAGCTGCGACCTACTGGTGCGACTCCTTAGCGGATTTTATTGAGGTGGAGGGTCCCCTTGATGTTGTCCAAGAAAGAATAAAGGCCTTTGAGAATTGCTAATTCTTTTATCTGTGATGCAAACATGCAGATCACTCCTGAATGCTAAAATCTCTGGTTTCTCAGTACAGACACGTCGGGCGCTCTGGCTGAAGTCCTGGTCTGCAGACATGACTTCTAAGTCTAGACTACTTTCCCTCCCCTTTAAGGGAAACATTTTATTTGATCCAGGCCTAGAGTCCATTATTTCCACGGTTACAGGGGGGAAGGGTGCCTTCCTACTGTAGGATAAAAAGAACAAATCTAAGTAACAAGGATCTAATTTTCGTTCTGAAAAGTCCCAGCGTCAGCAGTCCTCCTCTAAGACTGAGCAAACCAAGAGCACTTGGAAGCCAGCTCAATCCTGGAATAAATCCAAGCAGAACAAGAAGCCCACCGAGAACAAGTCAGCATGAAGGGGCGGCCCCCGATCCAGAGCTGGATCGTGTAGGGAGCAGACTGTCACTGTTTTCAGACGCTTGGTCCAGGGGCGTGCAGGGGGTCCTGGAGGTCATAGCTCAGGGATACAAGATAGGTTTCAAATCTCATCCACCCAAGGGCAGATTTCTCCTCTCAAGCCTGTCTTTAAAACCAGAAAAGAGGGAAGCCTTTCTGGGGTACGTGTGGGATCTGTCGTCCTTAGGGGTCATTTTCCCTGATCCTATCACAGAAAGAGGTTTGGGATACTACTCAAACCTGTTTGTGGTACCAAAGAAGGAGGGAACTTTTCACCCAATTCTGGACCTAAAGTGCTTAAACAAGTTTCTAAATGTCCTCTCATTTAAAATGGAGACAATAAGGTCCATTCTTCCTCTAGTTCAGGAAGGACAGTTCATGACCACTATAGATCTGAAGGATGCCTACCTTCACGTTCCAATCCACAGGGACCACTTCCAGTTCCTAAGGTTTGCGTTCCTGGATCAGCACTTCCAGTTCATTGCACTTCCGTTTGATCTAACTACTGCCCCAAGAATCTTTACAAAAGTACTAGGGGCTCTTCTGGCCGTCGCCAGAACCCAAGGTATAGCAGTAGCTCCCTACTTGGACGACATTCTGGTTCAAGCACCATCCTTTCGTCTAACGGAGGACCATTCGGTATTTCTTCTCTCACTTCTTCGATCACATGGATGGAAGATAAACTTACAGAAGAGTTCTCTTATTCCAAGCACCAGGGTAGAATTCCTGGGTACTATAATAAACTCAATATACATGAGGATATTTCTAACCAAGCAGAGACGATACAAGCTAGCTTTGGCATGTCTTGCCCTCCGGACCTCCTTAAGGCCATCTGTGGCTCAGTGTATGGAGGTAATTGGTCTCATGGTGTCCAGCATGGACATAATTCCCTTTGCCAGGTTCCGTCTCAGACCGTTACAGCTGTGCATGCTGAGACAGTGGAACGGCGATCATGGATATGTCTGAACAGATTTCCCTGGACAGCCGGTCGAGAGAATCGCTCTCTTGGTGGCTCTGTCCAGATCATCTGTCCCAAGGGACATCCTTTCTACAACCATCCTGGGAGATTGTGACTACAGACGCGAGACTCTCAGGGTGGGGAGCTGTTTGGGGTGCCAAGAAGGCACAGGGCCTGTGGTCTCAGGAGGAACACTCCCTCCCAATCAACATTCTGGAACTTCAAGCAATCTACTATGCTCTGAAGGCTTCGCCTCTTCTGGGTTTGTCCCGGTTGATCAGATTCCAATCAGACAATATAACCTTGGTGGCTTACATTAACCATCAGGGGGTAACGAGAAGCTCCCTAGTGATGAGGGAAGTATCTCGGATTTTGGAGTGGATGGAGGCCCACAGCTGTTCGCTGTCAGCGATCCACATTCGGGTGGTGGACAACTGGGAAAGCGGATTTTCTCAGCAGACAATCCTTTCATCCGGGGGAATGATCTCTCCATCCTGAAGTGTTTGCGGAGATATGCTACATGTGGGGGACATCGGAGATTGATCTTATGGCGTCTCATCTCAATACCAAACTACCCAGATATGGGTCAAGGTCCAGGGATCCTCATGCGTAGCTAATAGATTCATTTGCGGTGCCTTAGAGGTTCAATCTAATCTACCTGTTTCCGCCATTACCATTCCTTCCTCGGGTAGTGGCCCGCATCAAGCAGGAGCAGGCGTCAATAATACTGATTGCTCCATTGTGACCGGGAAGGACGTGGTTCACGGATCTAGTGAGGAAGTCATCTTCTCCTCCGTGGAAGTTACCTTGCCACAGGGATCTGCTGGAACAAGGTCCTTTTGTTCATCAAAATCTAGATTCTCTGAGGCTGACTGCATGGAGATTGAACTGAGAGAGTTTTTGTTACTCTCATTCAAGCTTGTAAGCCGGTTACTCGTCGCATCTATCATAAGGTGTAGAAAACCTACTTATTCTGGTATGAAAGTGTGGATTTACTTGGCATAAGGTTAAGGTTGCCAGGATTCTATTGTTTCTCCAGGATGGCCTGGAGAAGGGTCTTTCGGCCAGTTCACTGAGGGGACAGATTTCGGCCTTGTCTGTTTTACTGCACAAGAGGCTCTCTGAGCTTCCGGATGTTCAGTCTTTTGTTAAGGCTCTGACTAGGACCAGACCTGTGTTCAGATCTTCGGCTCCTCCTTGGAGTCTGAATTTGGTTCTTAAAGTTTTGCAACGGACTGCCTTTGAGTCTATGCATGAAATTGACATTAAGTTATTGTCCTGGAAAGTTCTTTTTCTACTGGCTATTGCTTTGGCGTGAAAAGTATCTGAAATTCCCGCCTTGCAATGTGAGCCTCCTTATCTGGTGTTCCATTCGGATAAAGCTGTCCTACGTACTCAGGGTTTTTTCCTAAAGTCATGTCAGACCGCAACATCAATCCTCCTCCTTCGAAGGAACGTTTACTTCATAATTTGTACGTGGTTCGTGCCTTGAAGTTTTATCTTCAAGCTACTAAGGATTTTAGAAAAACTTCTTCCTTGTTTATGGCATATTCTGGGAAGCGTAAGGGTCACAAGGTCTCTTCGATTTCCTTATCTTTTTGGTTGAGGAGTATTATCCGCTTAGGTTATGAAACAGCAGGACATAGACCTCCTCAGAGAATTACGGCTCATTCTACTAGAGGAAATTAACTTTTCTGGTAAGCATAATTTGTTTTTCATCATATCATACAATTTATTATGAAAAATGTATCAAATATGATGAAAAAATGGGAAAAAACACACTTTTTCTAACTTTGACCCCCAAAATTTGTTACACATCTACAACCACCAAAAAACACCCATGCTAAATAGTTTCTAAATTTTGTCCTGAGTTTAGAAATACCCAATGTTTACATATTCTTTGCTTTTTTGCAAGTTATAGGGCAATAAGTACAAGTAGCACTTTGCTATTTCCAAACCATTTTTTTTTTCTTCAAAATTAACGATAGTTACATTGGAACACTGATATCTGCCAGGAATCCCTGAATAACCCCTCACATGTATATATTTTTTAATAGAAGACAACCTAAGGTATTAAACATGGGGTATTTTGACTCTTTTCATGCCACCATTTTACCACCAATCTATGCCAAAGTTTGAAGAAGAAAAAATGTGGTGATTTTAACAAAACAATTTAACAAAATAGCAATTTAAGAATACATTTACTGAGAACGTTAACGTTAAATAACACCCCAATATGTGTTCAGCAACATCTCCAGTGATACCACCCATGTGTCGGGTTCTCTAGGGGCTAAAAGGCCTTATTTTTGGGGGGCGCATTCCAGTTTTCCAGATGAAGTCGGCCAATGTAATTTACCCCCATTAAGCCATATATTTTTGAAAAGTAGACACCCTAGGCTATTTGAAATGCAGGTATTTTAACATTTTCCATGCACTAATTTAACCAATAGTCTGTCAAACTTTTTGGTAGTCATTTTTTTGTGTTATTTTTCACACATTGTACTTTAGGCATAGATTCTCAGTTCCTGTTATGTGTTACTGCCAAAGAACACCCCAATATTTGATCAGCAAAATCTCCTGAGTACAGTGATACCACCTATGCATAGGTTTGTTGGGTTGTTTGGGGTTTCCAATGCCAAACTTCTGACGTGTTTGTGATTTTTTTTCAAATTTAACATTTCTTCTTTGACTATCTTCTTTGGGGGGCCTTTTTACATACACCCATTTATTTGCACACCATGAACGTGCATATATTACAGAAGTTGAGACCCCAAGGTATTGTATATGGGGTGTTTTGATGCAACTGTTTTAGCCAAAAAAAATTGGAGAAAGTGTGGTATTTTTTCATTTTTACACGCACATTGCTTTTGATTTAGGAGAGCCTGTTGTAAGTTATTCCAAGAAAACACTCCAGATTGTTTTCTGCAAGACCTCCTGAGTATACCTATGCCCCCTATGCATAGGTTTGCCAGGATTTTGGAAAGGTTCTGTTACAATTTTATGGCTTGGGATTTTAGTTAAAAGTCAGAGTATTTCTTCTGCTAGACCTATTTTTAGTTTGGGGCCTATCGCATACCCCAGTTTTATTTATTGCCATGAAAGTGTATATATTTGAAATGTTGACACCCCAAGGCATTGTATATGGTGTGCTTTGATGCAAGTTTTAGCCAAAAAAAATTGGAGAGCCTGTTGTAAGTTATTGCAAAAAAACACTTCAGATTGTTTTCCGCAAGACCCCCTGAGTACACCTATGCCCCCTATGCATAGGTTTGCCAGGATTCTGGGAATGTTCTGTTACAATTTTTTGGCTTGTGATGTTAGTTAAAAGTCAGAGTATTTTTTCTGCTAGACCTATCTTTAGTTTGGGGCCTATCACATACTCCAGTTTTATTTGCTTGCCATGAAAGTGTATATATTTGAAATGTTGACACCCCAAGGCATTGTATATGGAGTGCTTTGATGCAAGTTTTAGCCAAAAAAATTGTAGAAAGTGTATGGTGGTAATTTTTCAATTTTCATTTTTACACACACGTTGTTTTTTGCAAGGCCCCTGAGTACACCCATGCCCCCCATGCATAGGTTTGACAGGGGTTTTAGTCAAATACAGGACTAATTTTAGAACTTATAAAAAATAGAGTAGTGAAATGTAAAAATCTGGCACAGTAGAAGTTTAAAAACACACAACCAAAAAAAAAGGGCACATTTAAAAAAAAACCTGAAAAATGGACCATTGTATGATACTGCTTGAAGCAGTCCCCTATGCAGAGTCCAGGCTGTCCAGGGCAATCACGACAGCCTGGACTCTGCATAGGGGACTGCCCCCTCTTGGTAAAGACTCTGCATTATTTTAGGTTTCTGCTTTGCGGCAGTAGGGGGGATTTTAAAAATAAAATGAGTAGCCCCAACTCTGCTCTCTCCCATCACTGCCGGGGAGCAGGTGCATCTTGGTACAAAATCCCCGAAATTATCTGGAGCTGAAACTGTAAAAAAAAAAGTCTGTTTCATTCCGGGGTTTGCTTTTTTGAACAAAAAAGCGTTGTGGTTTGCAGTCTGCCTTAAGTAAATTGCAACCTTTTTGTACCAGGAATTTGTCTTCCGCATAATTAGGTAGGGCTGCATCAGCGGATCTGCCAGATCAACGCCACCCATATTCTGGTTATAAGCCTTGATGCACACTGGCTTCATTATGCTCTCAGCTCTGCCACGTACAGAGACCTCCACAGTCCTCTCTGTGTGGATGGTGGTAAGAAGGTATACATCCTTCTTGTCTCTGTACTTAAGTGCCAACAGCTCCTCTTGGCGTAGAGCTGAGGTCTCCCCCCTTTGTAGTCAGGGGTGTGCACGTTGTCCTGGGAAACCTGCACAGTTTTTTTTCCCCGCAAGCTACTGTATCAAAGAAATACAGTAGCTTGAACAAAAGGACACTTGTATAGAAATTATCTAAATACAAGTGGTACCCTTTGTTCATCAGGGGTAATAATGCCAGTGGTTCCCATATGCTCTGGGCAACCTGGAGGGTCTAGGTGGCTATCCTTTCCCTCATACACCCGGAAGGCCTGAATATACCCAGACTTGCTCCCACAGAGCTTATACACCTTGGAAGGAATATACTGCTTGAATCCCAGCCTTCCTTTATACTTCATCAGGGATTCATCCACACATATATTCCTTCCAGGTGTATAATCCTCTGCAAACCTGGCAGTAAATTGGGTAATCAGGGGGCGGATTTTATACAGCCTGTCAAATTGGGGATGCTCTCTAGGGGGACACAGGCTGTTGTCACTGAACTGCATGAAATGTAGAATAATTTCATAACCCTTCCTCGACATAATCTGGGAGAAAATGGGGGTAGAGCAGATGGGGCTACTGCTTCAGTAGGAGCGAATGGAGGGTTTCTTTATGATGCCAATCAGCATAGTCAGTGCCCAGAATTGTTTAAATTTTGGCATATTGATGGGGGCCCATTGCTGCTTTGCCAAATATGAGTCAGGCTTTGGAGCATGGAACTGATGGTTATATAAATTAGTTTGGGCGACAATTTTCCCCAATACATCATTGCCCAGAAACACCTCCAGAAACTGTTGGGGGGTAAATCCTGCAACATCCATATTAATGCCAGGATTTGCTGTGAAGGGTGGGATATCTGGCCTCTGGTGATGAGGCATTACCCACTCTTCAGCGGCAATGGCAGCAACACGTCTTCTTCTGGCAGGGGGGCTAGCAGCCGCAGACACATCACTATCAGTTGAGACTGTATCTAATGATGTATCTGAGCATATGGCAGGGTCAAAATTGGGGTCTGAGTCAGACATAGAGGCGTCTGATTCTGATGCAAGGATGGCATACGCCTCCTCAGCACTATATATTCTCTGTGACATTATTTTATCTGTCACAGAAAAATTACTAAAAAAAAAAAATCAACACAAAATTTAAATTAACTAAATGGCTCTAAAAAGAGCCTTTGGGTCTCACAAAAAAATTAACCCCTAAAAAATGCAGACAGCAAAAAGTGCAGATTTATAGTGATCACTGGTAAGCTAGGGGTTAATGGTTCTGAAAATAACCTTTGGGTCTCACAATTTTTACTAAATTAACTTTAGCTAAATGGCTCTGAAAAAAATTACTTTAAAAAAAATTAACACAGAAAAAAAATGCACAGACAGCAAAAAAGTGCAGCTATGCTACTGCCAGTGATTTATAGTGATCACTGGCAAGCTAGGGGTTAATGGCTCTGAAAAGAGCTGGAATATTTTATTATTAAAAAAATGTATTATAAGGGCAAGCTCATATTGGATGACCCTAGGGACAACCCCAGACGCCCCATGATGCACTGGGCACCGCCATGTTTGAAGCCTCATGGGGGTTGGGGAGGGGGGCTATATTGGGCTTATAATATTAAAAAAATATATATATTATTTAATTTTTATATTATTTTAATACATACTGAATGCCTCGACCCACCGAGGCACTCATAACACAAGCAGAGCATCGGAAGCCTGTCCGATCCCTTCCGATGCTCTGCTAGACTATCAGGCTCCATGTGGAGCGAAACCGGAAGTGATCACTCGTGGGGAGTGATCAATCCGGGGTCCGGCAGTCGGGAACAGTATTGCAGGATGCCTCAACATACTGTTAGAGTGGCTCAGATTACCTGAGGACATACAGGGTACGTCCTTGGTCGTTAATGATCGTTTTTTGTAGGACGTACCCTGTACATCCTCGGTCATTAAGGGGTTAAAGGGATAAGAAAGTCAAAATTAAACTTGCATGATTCAGCTAGAATGTGAAATTTTAAAGCACTTTTAAATTCACTTCTATTTTCAAATGTGAGTCATTCTCTTGCTATCCCTTGTTGAAAAAGAATATGCACGTATCCTACACTAGTGGGAGCTAGCTGCTGATTGGTGCCTGTACATGCTTGTCTCTTGTGATTTGCTAACTAGATGTTTTTAGCTAACAGCCAGTAGTGAAATGCTGTTCCTTCAGCAAAGGATAACTAGAGAATGAAGCAAATTTTATAATAGAAGAAAACTGGAAATTTATTATCAGGTATTTGTAGAGCGCCAACAGATTCTGCAATTGTATGTTCTATTCAAATCATGAAAGAAAATTGTGGGGTTTCCTGTCCCTTTAAGGATTAGTAGTATGTTTTACCCAATACTGTAGTATTAGTTTCAATTTCAATTTAAGAATGCGTGCTTAACATTTTTTTTAGACTAAAATACTATATTTGACTTATGCATGGGAGAACATATTTGATTGCAATGTCCCTATAAATATGGCTGTAAATGTAATATAAGGTATACTGGATTCATTCTTTAAAACTTTAAAAAAATCTCAGTATGAACAGTGACCATGATTAGAAATCTTCAAATATATTAAAGGGACACTGAACCCAAATTTTTTTCTTTTGTGATTCAGATAGAGCAGGCAATTTTAAGCAACTTTCTAATTTACTCCTATTATCCATTTTTCTTCATTCTCTTGCTATCTTTATTTGAAAAAGAAGGCATCTAAGCTAAGGAGCCAGCCAGGTTTTGGTTCAGACACTGGACAGCACTTGTTTATTGGTGGGTGAATTTATCCACCAATCAGCAAAAACAACCCAGGTTGTTCACCAAAAATGGGCCGGCATCTAAACGTACATTCTTGCTTTTTAAATAAAGATACCAAGAGAATGAATAAAAATTGATAATAGGAGTAAATTAGAAAGTTGCTTAAAATGTCATGCTCTATCTGAATCATGAAAGAAAAAATGTGGGTTCAGTGTCCCTTTAAGAGACTCAAGACAGTGGCACGAATGTCACAGAATTGGAAGTTCCAGTACAAGAGGCTATGCTAAGTGCATGGTAACTGTGTGTATCTTTTGGTCTCATTTATGACAAATAGATATGAAACCTAAACATTATTTAATGCTAATAGTATGTCAGTCAAACATATATAAAATATCTTGCATGGAAAATAAGTTAAAGCTGTTTCATTTGATATTGAAACTTTCATTTGATATTGAAACTTGGTCAGATACATAAAAAATAAGGGGGGGGAGAACAAAAATTAGCCTTTTAAATTTCAGTGTTTTATTCATTTAGCCAGCACTGGAAAACTTTTCAGACTCTGGGTAATCTGTGGTGAGAAAGAAAGATTCAGCTAGTGGCTGTTTTTGTCGTGCAAGCTCTGTACTTGTATATAAACTATTACATCACTCTACTGTCTGCATGTTAATGTATAGCATACACACATGAGCTGCCTATAAATAATTCAGCTGAAGCATTTCCAAAAACCTGCTTTGTCCTAAGAATTTCACTTCATATTCACTATGTCTTTTCTCAAAGCTAGAAGGTTAGGTTTGCTGTCACAGAGACATCTGAATATGCGTCCCTTATGTCCATGAGTAGTTTTGTAAGCATATGGAACTGATAACATCTAATGGATACATTCTGGTGACCCTACTTCTCCTTATATACATTACTTTCACAAGCTGAACATTTGGTTTTGGAAAATGTGGGAGCGATGAATGTTTAGGTATAGGTGCACCTTACTGACTACTATGTAGGTGTGTAAGTAGGTCATAAGCTTCATGGTTCCTTTGCCTTTATTGCTCAAAATCCTATTAGCTGGTTCTCTGTTATAGTGATGGTCAACTTCCTAAGATATGGGGGTTTTAGATCAATATTTTGGGCTAAATTTCTTAAAGGGGCAGTAAACTTACATGCTAATGTTATATAATTCTGCACTATGTGCAGAATTATATAACATTAGTATGTAAGTTTACTGCCCCTTTAAGCGATGGCGGATATGGGCAGATACTGTCCGCCACGGCTTGCCTCTAGCGGGCTGAATTATGCTGTCGGAATTCAGCATTGCACATGAGCGCAATTTTGCACTCTTGTGCCACGCTAACTGCGCACAGCCAATCACGCGCAGGCAGGAGCTGTCAATCTCACCTGTCGGACGAGACCGGGGAGATTTGAAATTCTCCACCAAAAGGGTAGGAAGCAGTGGTCTGATGACCGCCGCTTGATAAATACGGACTGCAGGTTCTCTTGTGAGAACCTGCAGTCGTACGGGGGGGAAGGCAAGCTAAACCTTTGGTAAATCGACCCCTTTAGAAGCTTTAAAAGGACAGTTTAGTCAAAATTAAACTTGATTACGATAGGGATGCAATTGTAAACAACTTTCCACTTTACTTTTATCATTGTGCTCTTGGTATTCTTTGCTGAAAGCTAAACCTAGGTAGTCTCTTATCTCAGTGAATTTTGACAGTTTTTCACAGCTTAACAGCGCTAGTTCATGTGTGCCATATAGATAACACTGTGCTCACTCCTGTGGAGTTATTTAGGAGTCCTCACTGATTGGCTAAAATTAGTCTGTCAAAATAACTGAGATAGGGGGCAGTCTGTTAATTACAGAGGTAAAAAGTATTAATATAACTGTGTTGGTTATGCATAACTGGGGAATGGGCTATAAAGGGATTATCGATCTTTTTAAACAATAAACATTTTCAAGTAGACTGTCCCTTAAAGGGACACACATACATTTATGGCTATTAAACACAATATTATATTTCCTAACAATGTACTGTGGCGCAGGGTCAGATATAGGTGAGGTTGCCATATACCCTCTTTTTCTGTTCTCTCCTGATGGGCGTCATTGAGTTGTGGCTTTTCCTGGGTCAATATATTACCGATACATAATAGACCCAATGCTTCCCACATGATCCCAGTACAGTATAAAAATAAAGAGGATTGATTAACTACAGCTGATATCCTCAGACATAAAGATTAACCAGGGATATTCCATGTGTCTGCCGTCTCTTCGCGGTCCTGGTATAGATAAGTAAATTCATTTTTTAACATCTTTTCTGCGATAACAGCAAAGGCTGCAAATAAAAATATTTTGCACATTTTGATAATGGAAGTTTTTTTGTTTTTTAAATTGCTGGCACAATATGAAGCCCTTTTTTTCCTTTATGATTCCGATACTGCATGCAGTTTTAAACATCTTTCCAGTTTACTTCTGTTTTCTAATTTGCTTCATCCACTTGCTGTTTTTTGTTGAAAAGAAAACCTAGGTAGACTCAGGAGCAGCAAAGCACTACTGGGAGCTATAAAATGCCATAAATAATTTCATACTTGCTCCACCCCCTTATACATTATTTTTGTAGTGCAGTAGCGTATAGAGGGGTCCCGCCCGCATATATAGGTTTAATATTTAAATAAAAATATATATATATATAAAAGGACATATAACTCAAGATTTGTCTTTCATGGGTCATATAGTGCATACAATTTTAAACAACTTTCCAATGTACTTCTATTATCAAATGTTCTCTGTTTTCTTGTTATCTTTTGTTTAAAAGCAGAAAGTTAAGCTCAGGAGTGTGCACGTGTCTGTAGTACTATATGGAGCAGTTTTGCAACAATGTTATACATTAGCAAGGACACTAGGTGGCAGCACCATGTGCTGTCATTTGTTGCTCCAGACATGCACGCTACCTGTCTAGATATCTCTTGATACAATGAATAACAAGAGAACGAGGGGGCTATTGTTCTCTCCAGAGGTGGCTATTGTACTATAATCATATCAGAGCTCTAGAGCAGTGCTTTCCAAACTGTGTGTCGGGACACACTAGTGTGTCGGCAGCAGTGTGTAGGTGTGTCCCTGCTTCAGCACAAATTTTTTTAAATTTGAATAAAAATGTATTTATTTTTTTAGTTTCTGACTTTCCGCCTGCCTGATACGCATATCACATGGCTGACACGTGATTGATACCTATTGGGTCACAGATCATCTTAACCTATTGGCGCAGCTCAGGGGGAACTGAAACTATTCCCATTGGTGGTACATTGGCTCCTGACTGCACGTGTAGCCTCCTTAATGGGCTTGTGACTGCATGTGTAGTCAGTGAGTGGGACAGCAGTGTGTTTGCAGCGCGGGTAGTAGTCAATCGGACTCACCGAGCTATGAGGGCGGCAGCTTAAACGCTGAGCTGAAGTCAGAAGTCAGTGGGGGTTTTTTTGCCACTAGCTCCCAGTAGTGCATTGCTGCTCCTGCTCTTGATATATGGATAGGAAGGGGAAGCTTAAAAATGCTTGATGATGAAATGTGAGTGTCTTTATCTAATATTCCACCAAATATTCAGAAATTGTGTTCATCCCATCAACCTCATACATCCCATTAAAATAGTAAGTAGCTATTGGTGTTATTAAACTTTTTTTTTAATTCTTGCACATACTTACTGTTACTTGTAAATACATTTTGTTATTATATAATTTATGTATGTGTCCGTATCTCTTAAAACAAGTTAGTTTAACCTCCTGTTTGCTAGTAGTACAACTGAATTACTGTGTCGCAAAATGATGTAGGTCTAAAAAGTGTGTCACCAACATGAAAAGTTTGGAAAGCTCTGCTCTAGAGTGATGACTATTTTCAAAAGTCTTACTTTACTGTTCAACATTCTGCTAATGAGCTGCCTTTAAAGGGATAGGGAAGTCAAAATTAAACATGCATGATTCACATAGAGCATGTCATTTTAAGACACTTTTAAATTCACTTCTATTTTCAAATGTGCTTTGTTCTTTTGGTATCCCTTGTTAAAAAAGAATATGTATATATCCTACACCCGTGGGAGCTAGCTGCTGATTGGTGCTTGCATACATATGTCTCTTGTGATTGGCTAACTAGTTGTGTTCAGCTAGCTGCCATTAGTGCAATGCTGTTCCTTCAGCCAAGGATAATAAGATAATGATGCAAATTTGATAATGGAAGTAAATTGGAAAGTTGTTTAAAACTGTATGTTCTATCCAAATCGTGAAAGAAAAGTTTACTGTCCCTTTAATGTCTGTGAAAATTCTGTTGCGTTCCAGAAATCAGTCTCATGACCACAGATGCACATCAAACATCAAATCTGCAATTATTAAGTATATATGTATCTGCAGTTCTGTAAATATCACTCGTATGTTGATATTGGTTACTCACAATCCATGTTTCCAGTAAGTAACTATTCAAGATAGAGGGTATTTCATATGGAGGGTTTTCTCTGCAAATAGAAAATCTAGAAATACATTGCGGCAAAGTAAAATTCTAAAGCATTCAAGCAAAATAAACACAATATCATTCTCTGGCAATTACCTGCTCAAGAACGGCCTGTTTCCTTCTTAATACAGAAGACTCCACAGCTGCATTTATTACTTGTTTGAAATACAGAACCTGGCTACCAGGAGGAGGCAAAGATACCCCAGCTAAAGGCTTAATTACCTTCCCCACTTCCCTCATCCCCCAGTCATTCTTTGCCTTTCGTCACAGGAGGTTGGCAGAGAAGTGTCCGAAAATTTCGGAGTAGTTCCTTAGGAAGGGTATCTACCCTTCGAGATGGGACTGGAGTTTTAAGAAGTCTTGTCAGCCTCTCAGTGAGAGCATTGATGAAAATTAGAGTCTGGAGATGCAGGGAGAGTCTTTCTGTGAAACCATCCAGACTCATATTAACAGCTCCTAAGCAATCAGCATTGATGAGTTTTGCTGCCTGCTTTTCTTCACTCAAATCCATGTCAAAAGCAAAGCTACAAACTTGAAGGACCGTGTTTTCTGTTCCACGGCATAGATTCCGGTAAGATCTTTTCATTTTATATACATATGTTAACGATTGAAGACAGGGTCACAGTGGGACTCCTTTTTATCTTTATGGAATCAAGGGTTAATATCCCCTGAGGGGAATTATTGAACAGTGGGTTTCCATCTAAAGGGGAGGAGAGTCCACTGCTTCAGTCATCACTTGTGGGAAATAAGAACCTGGCCACCAGGAGGAGGCAAAGACACCCCAGCCAAAGGCTTAAATATCTCCCCCACTTCCCTCAGTCATTCTTTGCCTTTTGTCACAGGAGGTTGGCAGAGAAGTGTCGGAAGATTCGGAGTAGTCTCTTATGGAGGGTAGTGGGACTGGAGTTTTAAGTAGTCCTGTCAGCCTCTCATTGAAAGCATGGGTAAAAGTTAGAGTCCGGAGATGCAGGGGGATTTCTTCTGCGAAACCATCCCGACTCATATTAACAGCTCCTTAAGCAATCAGCGTTGACGAGTTTCGCTGCCTGCTTTTATTCTCTCAAGTCCATGTCAGGAGCGACGCTACTAACCTGTCACACTTGAAGGGCCGTGTTCCTGTTCCACGGTGTTGATTCTGGTAAGATCGTTTCATTATATATATTGTGATAACGCAAGAAGACAGGGTCACAGTGTGACTCCTTTTATCTGTATAGAATCTAGGGTAATACCCTCGGAAGGGGGTTATGGAACAGGGGGGATTTTAATATACATAATAATGTTTATTGTGTTTTTTGCTGCACTTGTGTGAGCTGAGGCTCTGTTAGTGTCGAACAGTTAGAGAGGCAGACTTTTTTTGTGCGTCTCTCGCTCAGTGCAGGGGCGGTTCTGCATGGCACTCCATGTGACCAGGTGTGGCCTCAGTAACTTCTTCTTTCTCGACCTGTGTTCAGAGGAGACGAAAGCTGTTTCTTCTAGTCCGGGTCATAGGAGGTGGTGAGTGCCTCGCCAATGGGATATAAAGGTGCCATTTAATCAATAATCAAGTCAGTAATAAATGCACAAGCTATGGAGGACTCTGATATGTTGGAGGATACTCCTTCTTTATCTAAACCTACTAACTGTGTATACTGTGAGGAGGTTCCGGTAGAACCACCGTTACAGCTCTGTTCCACATGTTATGACAATATTACTACTTCTAAAAACAATAAAGTATTTAGTACGACTGAGCCGTCCATCTCTGAGGGTTCTCGCGTGAGGAATGCGCCCTACAAACATCTCCGATTACACAAGCAGTTCCCCAGGGCATTACTAATCCTCCCGTGGGAGGGGCCCTTTGGCCTCCAGACTTCACCGATCAGTTGCAGACGGCAGTTTCTGCGGCCATAAATGCGATGTCTCATCCTACTAAGCGCAAGTGGAAGGTACAGCACTGCTATCCGTCTCAGGGGTTTTCGACTCCGCTGGATATATCGGACAGATTATCCGCTGAGGAGGACAACTCCGACTTATCGGAGGATGTTGCTTCTGGGTCGGAATCGGCTACTTCTAGGCCTCTGTTCGTGGAGGAACCAGACTTCAAATTTAAAATGGAACATTTGCGTTTCCTGCTGAAGGAAGTGCTTGCTACGCTGGAGGGTCCGGAACCGAAACTCCCGGAGAAACTTTCGATCCCTAAACTGGATAGGGTTTACGAGGACAGGGTAGTGCCCCAGGCCTTCCCGGGTTCCTATCAAAATAGCGAAAATGATTAGAATAATTTTCTCCCTTGTCTTCTTTTAAGAAGCTTTTCCCCGTTCCGGATGCGCAGCTTGAACTGTGGGGAGCTGTCCCTAAGGTGGATGGTGCTTTCTCCACGTTCGCTAAAAGAACGACCATTCCGCTTGAGGATAGCTCCTCTTTTAAGGAACCCATGGATAAAAAAAGATGGAGTCCATGTTGCGGAAGATGTTCCAACTGACGGGGTTCGTTTTCCAACCGGAGGCGGCAGTTGCTGCGGTGGCTGGTGCGACTACTTATTGGTGTGACGCACTACCAACAATGGTCGAGGTGGAGACCCCCCTCGATGAGATTTTGGATAGAATCAAAGCCTTAAGGGCAGCGCATTCGTTCATTTGTGATGCTAACATGCCGATTATTCGCCTGAATACTAAGACGTCAGGGTTTTCTGTTTTGGCTCGCAGGGCTCTGTGGCTAAATTCGTGGTCTGCTGACATGATGTCTAAGTCTCGCTTGCTTTCCCTACCATTCAAGGGGAAGGTTTTGTTTGGCCCGGGCCTGGATTCTATCATATCTACAGTCACCGGTGGCAAGGGTGCCTTCTTACCTCAGGATAAGAAAGCCAAACCTAAGGGATCTACTTTTCGTCCCTTTCGTGCAGACAAGTCTCTGCGCCAGCAGCCTTCTGCAAAATCTGAGCAATCCAAGGGATCTTGGAAGCCAGCAAACTCTTGGAACAAGTCCAAGCAGAACAAGAAGCCCGCCGAGTCAACGTCGGCATGAAGGGTCGGCCCCCGACCCGTCCTTGGTCCAGGTAGGGGGCAGACTATCTCTTTTTGCGGGGGCCTGGAGGGGAGACGTTACAGACCCTTGGGTCCTGGAGGTCGTTGCCCAGGGGTACAGGAAAGGTTTCTTATTGTATCCGTACAGAGGCAGGTTCCTCCTGTCAAACATCTTTTCAAGACCAGAAAAGAGAGACGCCTTTCTGGGGTGTGTGAGGGATCTCTCATCTCTCGGGGTAGTCGTCCCAGTTCCTTCGGCAGAAATAGGTCTGGGGTATTATTCAAACTTTTTCGTGGTTCCAAAGAAGGAGGGCACGTTTCGGACAATTCTGGGCCTAAAGGCCCTAAACAAGTTTTTGTCAGTCCCATCGTTTAGGATGGAGACGATCAGGTTCAAGAGGGGCAATTCATGACGACTATAAACGTGAAGGATGCTTACCTTCATGTTCCAATCCACAGGGATCACTTCAAATTTCTAAGGTTCGCCTTCCTGGACCAACACTTCCAGTTTGTGGCCCTTCCGTTTGGTCTGCCGACGGCCCCAAGAGTCTTTACAAAGGTTCTGGGAGCTCTTCTCACAGTAGCGAGAGCCAGAGGGATTGCAGTGACTCCGTATCTGGACGATATCCTGGTCCAGGCTCCATCCTACAGTCTGGCGGAGGATCATTCGAGAGCTCTCCTCCTTCTACTTAAGTCCCACAGGTGGAAGATAAACAAAGGAAAGAGTTCATTGGTCCCCAGCAACAGGGTGGAGTTTCTGGGTACAATACTAGATTCTTCTGCAATGAAGATATTTCTGACAAACCAGAGACATTGCAAGCTTGTATCCAACTGTCTAACCCTGCAGACATCCTCCAGGGCATCTGTAGCCAAATGTATGGAGGTAATCGGGCTCATGGTATCCAGCATAGATGTCATTCCCTTCGCCAAGTTCCATCTCAGACCTCTTCAGGTGTGCATGTTGAGACAATGGAACGGCAATCATTCAGATTTGTCCCAACAGATATCTCGGGACAGACCGGTGAGGGAGTCCCTGTCTTGGGCCAGTTGTCTCAGGGGACTTCCTTCCTGAGACCATCCTAGGAGATTGTAACCACAGATGCGAGTCTATCAGGATGGGGAGCCGTTTAGGATGCCAGAAAGGCACAAGGCAGATGGACTTGAGTGGAATCGAGTCTACCTATAAATATTCTGTAACTTTGAGCGATATTCAATACTCTATAGGCTTGGCCCCCTCTGGGTTGTCCCAATTCATCAGATTCCAATCGGACAACATCACCTCGGTGGCCTACATAAACCACCAGGGGGAGGTGGCGAGAAGCTCCCTAGCAATTAGGGAAGTATCTTGGATTCTGGAGTGGGCAGAGACTCACAATTGTTCGCTCTCAGTGATCCACATTCCGGGTGTGGACAACTGGGAAGTGGATTTTCTGAGCAGACAGACGTTTCATCCAGGGGAATGGTCTCTCCACCCAAGATGTTTGCGGAGATCTGCAGCTGATGGGGGACGCCGGAAATAGATCTTATGGCATCCAGACTCAATTGCAAACTACCCAGATATGGGTCGCGATCCAGGGATCCCCAGGCGGAACTGATAGATGCATTGGCGGTACCCTGGGACTTCAACCTAATCTACATATTTCCACCGTTGCCTCTTCTACCTCGAGTAGTGGCCCGCATCAAGCAGGAGCAAGCTTCGGTTATTCTGATTGCTCCGTTGTGCCTGCGGAGGACGTGGTTTGCGGATCTAGCGGCGATGTCGTCATATCCGCCATGGAAGTTACCTTATCGCAAGGATCTGCTAGTTCAAGGTCCTTTTCAACATCAAAATCTCGATTCTCTGAGGCTGACTGCGTGGAGATTGAACGCCTAGTCTTAGCCAAAAGAGATTTTTTTTGGAGAGAGTGATCGACACTCTCGTCCAGGCCAGGAAGCCGGTCACTGGACGCATCTAGCACAAGGTGTGTAGGACCTACTTGTCCTGGTGTGAGGAACGAGGATACCCGTGGCACAAGGTCAAGGTATCCAGGATTTTGGCCTTTCTCCAGGATGGTCTGGATAAGGGTCTTTCCGCCAGTTCCCTAAGGGAACAGATCTCGACTTTATCGGTACTGTTGCATAAGAAGCTTGCGGAGCTTCCTGACATACAGTCCTTTGTTCAAGCTCTGGTTAGGATTAGACAGGTCTTCAGGAGCTTAAACTTGGTGTTTAAGGTTTTGCAGAGGGCTCCATTTGAGCCTATGTATGCCCTGGACATTAAGATTCTATCAGGGAAGGTCCTGTTGTTATTGGCTATTGCATCGGCACGCAGAGTCTAGTTTTTCATGCTAACAAAGCCGTTCTGCGAACCGGTTTGGGATTTCTTCCCAAGGTAGTGTTGATTTGTAACATTAACCAGGAAATAGTGGTTCCTTCCTTGTGTCCTAACCCTTCCTCTTCAAAGGAGAGGTTACTTCATAATCTGGATGTGGTTTGGGCCTTGAAGTTTTATCTTCAAGCCACGAAGGAGTTCAGACAGATGTCGTCTTTATTTGTTGTGTACTCTTGAAGGCGCAGAGGGCCTCTGCAACTTCTCTTTCTTTTTGGTTGAGGCGTATGATCCATCTGGTTCACTCAACTAGAGCTGTGGCCTCTTCTTGGGCCTTTAAGAATGAGGCTTCTATGGAGCAGATTTGTAAGGCGGCCACCTGGTCATCCTTACATAGTTTTGCAAAATTTTACAAATTTTACGTTTTTGCTTCGGCAGAAGCAGCTTTTGGGAGAAAGGTTCTGCAGGCTGTGGTGCCCTCAGTATAGACTCCACCTCCTTTACCCTCCCGTTTTCTTCATTCAGTGTCCTCTAGTGCTTGGGTATTTGTTCCTACAAGTGATGAATGAAGCAGTGGACTCTCCTCCCCTTTAGATGGAAAACATAAATTATGCTTACCTGATAATTTAATTTCCATCGTGGGGAGGAGAGTCCACTGCACCCACCCATTCTCCGGTGGGCCGACCTAGATTTATTTTTGTTCCCTGATATTTCTCCTACTGTTCCTTGCTCCCTTGGCAGAATGACTGGGGGATGAGGGAAGTGGGGGAGGTATTTAAGCCTTTGGCTGGGGTGTCTTTGCCTCCTCCTGGTGGACAGGATCCTTATTTCCTACAAGTGATGAATGAAGCAGTGGACTCTCCTCCCTACGATGGAAATTAAATTATCAGGTAAGCATAATTTATGGGGGGTTTTTAATCATATTTGTTATGTGATTTCGGCTGCTTTATGTGCAGGAGACGTTTGGGTTCATAGGCTGATACGGAACATATTTTTATTTTATTATTTACATTTGAGAGCTGCGCAGTTTTATTAAACTGGTGCGCTTTTCCTTAGCAGGGGCGGTCCTGCATGACGCACCGTGTGACCGGGAGTGGTCAGGTTTTTTTCTATTTCCTATTCCTGACCGATTGCCTGCAACGACGAGGAGTTTCTCTAGCTGTCTGGGTCATAGGAGGTGGTGAGTGCCCCAGCCATTGGGGGTATAAGGTGCCAGTTATTTTTTTCTATAATTTAAATTAGACAAGTTATGGAGGATTCTGATAATTTAGAGGGGGATCCCTCTAATACAGAATTTGATACCTGTGTATATTGTGAGGAGGCCCGGGAAATCCAGCCCTCTCAATTGTGTTCCGTATGCCGCAACAGATGTTCTCATCAACCAATGTTAAGATGTTAGAGACCACTGAGCCGTCCGCCTCTTAGGATTCCTCGTCCCGTGAGGTGTGTTCCCTAGAATCTTCTGTTCCTACACATGCAATTTCCCTGAGTACCGCTGCTCCTTCGCCTGAAGGGGGCTTTTTTCCACCAGATGTTACTGTGCAGTTCTGCATGGCCATCTCTATGGCCTTAGCGATTTTGTCTCTTCCTGCTACGTGCAAGCGAAAGGTTAATCCAGGCACTCCTGCCCAGGAACCATCGTGTAAATTGACGATTGTATCCAATCAGTCACCTGGGGATGTGGTACCTCTGAGGCTTCAGAGGTAGGACCGCCAGGGTTGGAGTCTGCCGATTTGATTCCTCAGACGGAAGAGGATTTAGCATTTAGATTTAGAATGGCACGTCTACGCTTGCTTCTGAGAGAAGTTTTGGCGATGTTAGAGATTCTGCGTACTGATCCGTCAGTCGGATCTCAGTCCTCTAAATCAGATAGCGATCTTGATTAGACAAGGGGAGACGGATGGAGATCCCATTCCTTCTCGTCTATATATTTTTTGTTTTTTATTTTTATTTCAGAATCCCTGTTCCGAGCTCTATAGGGGTAGTTTGTGTCGTATGACAGGCAGGACCTGTTTTTGCACATTCCTTTTTGACTATCACTTTTGTGCTCTTGCCTAATTTCTTTTCTATTCCGTTTCAGGATAGTTTTTTTGTTTAGAGCTCTTGGTTGTTGTAGATACGCTTTTTAGAAAGACATTTCGTCATAGGCGATACTACATACTGACAACTTCGGTTGTCGCGTTTTCTGGAGACTTCCGGTGGAAGCATTTCGTTCCAGTTCGAGGTGATCTTAGTATCTTGGATCTTGGATGGGCGCTTGATTCTGGATCATATTGGATCCAAACGGGTCCTAGAGGCCGGAGCTAGACTTCTCATCCTGCCTTTCTGGGCAATTTTCTTCTCTTGAATTTGTCTTTTGACAGAGACAGGGAAGTTTTTTGGACGACTTTTGGAGTCATTGTCCCGGTGCCTATCGCAGTGTGAGAATCCTATTTGGAGAAAATAAGGTTCCCCTTTCCCTTTTGTTCGGGAACTCTGCAGGATCTCTGTCGAGAAGGATATGTTTCCTTTTCATTCCTTTTGGGTAGAATCCGGTTCTTACGGACCGTCTTTTTCAGTAAACCTCGTTTCTGATCCTAAGTTGTTTTTTTTGGGGGGGGGATCTGGGTTTAATTTGAGTTCTCTGGGTAGACGCCAGGGCGGATCCCTGGATGCTAATTGGAAATAGGAAGTTTTTCTTTAGGTCTTGTAAAGTTGGAGTTTACTTCATCGGGTGTGCCCTCCAGACCCCCTTCAGGCCAGCGCTGGCTCTGTGGGGAAAGGTGAGGTTTGTCCTGGGGCCCTTCTTGGGTTTCTTTCATTGACAGGTCTTATCTCAGCCGGGGCAGAGACATCGACATGGCGCTGTTTCTTATCAGATTTTCCAGAAATACTGGTTTGGAGAATCGTTCTCCAGGGTTCTGTCCAGATCTCCCTGTCCTGAGGGACATTTCTCTTAGCTCTCCCAGGGTGGTTTTTTACTTCAGTTGCTAGCCTGTCAGTTGGGGAGAGCGTATCCTATAGGGGGACCGTGGATTCAGATTCCTTCCCGACTATTCTTATATTTCCTCGGGCAAGCATTTTGCTCTGATGATTTGGTCTTCTGGGTTCGTCCCAGTGTATGGACTCTAGTCTGCCTTTTTTTTTTTTTTCTCAGTGGCTCAGATTTCTTTCTGAGAAGGAGAGACTCTACAGCGTAGAGGGTAGTATCTCGAGTTTGGTGGTAGCCGGAGGCCCACTACTGCTCGTTGTCAGCGACCCACTCTCTGAGTGGGATCTTCAGGGACGGATGTTCCCTCCAATCATTTCCTTCATCTGGGGATAAGGTCTCTATTCGACGGTTTTCGGATGTTTGTTTTTGAATGGGGACGCCGTTCGAGAATTCAGGATGTCTGTGCCTTTCTCAAGTTACCCATTAATGGGTCGTGGTTCAGGGATCCTCAGGCAGAGCTAATGGATCCTTAGCGATGCTTTGGAGGTCCAATTCAGCCTTTTTCTTCTGCCATATCACTCTTACCTCAAGTGATGGCTCGATCCTACAGGAGCAGACGTCAGTGAGACTGATTGCTCCTTTTGTGTCCACGAGATTGTAGATGGTTTAGGGGCTTCGCCTCAATGGGGGTTATGTTGTCACAGGGTTAAGGCCCTTTTTGCGTCTTCGAATCTTATTATTTTAAGGCGGTCTGCGAGAGATTGCTTGGCCTTAGCTGAGAGAGGGTTCTTTTCTGAGAGGTTACTGTTCTCTCCTTCAGCACGTAGTCGGTTTCCTCGTCATCTATCTTAGTTGTGGAGGACCCCCTTTTTGTCGGGAAGAGCAGGATTTGTCCTGGCACTCTCTGTCCTGCCAGGGTTAATTTTTTCTCCTCCAGGATGATCTGAAGAAGGTTCTTTCTAGCTGGTTCTTGTTGAGACAGTTTCTGGGCCCTGTTTGTTTCCTCTGCTCTGGAGGCTCATTTAGCTTCTGGGCGTTCAGTTTTTGCTAGGGCTCTGACTACGTTTAGGCCAGTGAGTCAATCTGATGCTCCTTTTGGAACTTAGATGCAGGAGGTGGTGTTTGATTTTTTATCTTCAATGATCTACTCCATCTGTAGATGGCTTCTACATGCCATAGTCTCTGTGTTGCGAAATTGCAATACGTATTCCTTTTGGAGTTTCCTCTATAATAAGGCTGTTCTACGAGCCTAGTTTGGTTTTCTTCCTAAGATTGTGGTTGTTTATTTTTTATATGTCCTATTCCTTCTCTAGGAGGAAAGGGTTTTCCCTTTTTAGGGAATCATGTCTTAATGTCTTTCAGGCTATATAAGATTAGACAGTTTCTCTGTTGAATATTTGTATCTGGGAAGTGCGAAGATCTGTAGACATGTCAACTTCCTTATTTTTTGTTGAGGAGTGTCTTCCGTTTGACATAGGAGACAGCGGGACACTAGCCTCCTCAGAGGTTTACAGCTCAGTTAGAGAGCAGTGTCGTTATCTTGTGTCTCTGGCATGAGATCTGTATGGATCTGATTGTTGGGCGGCTGCTTGGTCCTCCTTGCATTCTTTTTCCAAATTGTTTTTCCTTGCTTCTGTTGAAGCAGCCTTCGGGAGAATGGGTTTTTGCATGCTGTGGTGCCCTCAGATGGGGGCCGCCTCTCTTTGTGCCCTCCCGTTAGCATTCAGTGTCCTCTGTAGCTTGGGTATAATTTCCCACAAGTAATTAATTCAGCTGTGGACTCTCCCTGTATTAAGAAGGAAAACATAAATTATGCTTACCATATAATTTCCTTTCCTTCTGTACAGGGAGAGTCCACAGCTCCCGTCCGTAGTCTCCGATGGGCGGCCCTAAATTTTATCTTGTTTCTTCTGGCACCTTTTTCACCCTGATATTTCTCCTACTGTTCCTAGTTCCTCGGCAGAATGACTGGGGGATGAGGGAAGTGGGGGAGGTATTTGGCTGGGTTGTCTTTGCCTCCTCCTGGTGGCCAGGTTCTGTATTTCCCACAAGTAATGAATGCAGCTGTGGACTCTCCCTGTACAGATGGAAAGGAAATTATCTTGTAAGCATAATTTATGGGGGGGGGGGGTTTCAATCAGGATCACTGCAGAAAATGTTTATGTACTCCCAACAGTTTCCATTTGCCCTTTAAATGGACATTGTACTCCCCACTAATGGTCGTGTTTATATACTACACTTTCATATCAATGAGATATATTTTTGAAGACTAATATCCATTTAAATTCACTACCAAAACCAGAAAGTGTTTCCTCTAAAAATGTTAAGTGCTTGATTTAAAAAAAAAAAGGAGTTTTCTGCCTGGGTAATTTTCACTGTACTGTAAATCTATAAGTCTGTAAACACATGCTTATTATCAAGTTTAGGCTATTTGTGTATATCTTATAAAACAAAATATAATCTCTGCCTTGGGCTTCCCTATTGTTACTTATTGTTACTATTAATCTTGGAATTTCTCCAAGCTGCTGTGGCTATATATATTAGCCACAAGCTCTTTTGAAAGTTCAGGATTATGTTGTTGATTTTTTCAGTTTTGATTCAGTGGAATATAAGAATTCACCTGATGATTTGACCTTCTTCCGAGATGTAGAAAGAGTTCATCCCATTTCTCATTGGGGTTTGTATCTGGTTCTACAAAGCAAATAATCCTTCTGAACCAATACCAGTCTGAACAGATTTTTTTTTTCTCACACCAACAAGTTTATTTGTGGTCTTATCTACCAGCCAAGCATAAGTTTTGATTTGTATCTACTTTCTTTCTTCTAAAGGCACAAACAAATTAAAAAATAGTTTATTATACTACTGCGCTACTGCTTACGTATAAATGTGCTTAACCCTTGTAAAAGAGTTAAACCAGGGGCGTATTTTAGCCTAGGCAAACAAAGCACTTGCCTAGGGCGGCATAAATAGGGTGCAGCACTTTTTGCGTCTCTGTTGGGAGCGGCAGGGGACTTAACTAGCGCTAGCCATCTGGCATAGATTGAGCAGCCATATGGTAAACCAGGGGACCAGTTAGTAAGCACTGTCAACACTGATTCACTTCAAGAAACTGTGTGAATAGTCTGCTGAGAGCTCCCTCCTTCAATTTATTACCTGCAGCTACTACCAGTGGTGGCACCAGCAGAGCACTTGTTTAATGTCACTCTGGAGTCTGGACCCATATAGCTGGATGCAGAGGGATAGATAGCCGTGCTGTGACTACTTTCCTCCCCCAGGGTAGGACTTGCAGGCTGCAGCTGCAATTCATACCTTGGTCCAGCTCCAGCAGAGCACTTTTCTGAACTTGGAGTGTCAGCTGAAAGCATAGGTGATGGGCGCTTAGTGGCCTTTTTTGTTTGACTGCTCATTGGCCATGCTTATTCCTCTGTGTACACGTGACATCACACTATCCACCACCGAGTCCTCCCTCATAGAACAAACTGGAGCAGCTCAGCCTTATCAAGCAGTTTTAGTTAAGGTACCGGTCTAATATTTAGTATCATACCTTCCTTCACTCTGGCTCTGTATGCAAACCCCAAGGCAGAACATGCTGTGAACTGAGATATTATCGCAGAAAGTGCAGTATGCCTGTAGAAAGAACAGAACACATGCAGGAAATGTTAACTGCAGCACTGCTCCATATCAGACTGTTCTCTTCAAACACTTCTGTGTTCTGGCTGCACTGTGTAAGTTTTGTAAGTGTGCAGCCAGAGTGAAGCGCTGTTTGAAGAGGACAGTCAAATATGGAGCAGCACAGCAAATTGGCAGTGCATTGATGACTGGCTTTCAGGGATTTTTTCAACCCCGCCCCCTAGCCTTTCCCGGTCTGCAAAACTGAGACTCCTGAATGTTAGACGTTTCTTGGAGTAATGCACCTTTTTATTAATGCATGTTTACCTTATAATTATGTGATGTTAGACCAAGAGCAAAGGAAACAAATTTATTCAAGAGACATATTAAAAAATGTAACAAAATGTATTTTTTCTCTGCAGGTATCAGCTCCTGCAATATATTATAAAACTTTAAAATTTGCTTTGTTTTCCAGTTAATCAACACACTGCAATTGAATTTCATTTCAAAATGATCCCAAAAAAAGTTTTGTGTCTGGGTATGCAAGATTGCTGGTGGTTATATCTGTAAGCAGCTTACAGCTACTTACTTTAGAGGAATATAATGGGAGATTTTGCCCAAGGAGGTTACATTCTAGGGGGTATAATAAGAAATTACACATGGAGCTTACAGTTTAGAGGTAACTCTGAACATTTCATGTATTTAGTTATTGCCTTTAGTTTTGTTGGCACTTAGGGGCCTATTTATGATGGTGCGAGCAGACATGATCCGATATTGCGGATCATGTCCGCTGCACATCGATAAATGTCGACAGCATACGCTATCAGCATTTATCATTGCACAAGCAGTTCTTGTGAACTGCTTGAGCAATGTTGCCCCCTGCAGGTTCGCCAATCAGCCGCTAGCAAGGGGTGTCAATCAACCCAATCGTATTCGATCGGGTTGATTTCTGTCCGCCGACTCAGAGCAGGCGGACAGGTTATGGAGCAGCGGTCTTTAGAAACATGGGGCATCAAGCCCCATACGGAGAATGATAAATATGCCCCTTAGTATTGTGTTTGGGAAAGTATTAATTCAAGAAATCTGTTTTTGGGCCTGACCAAAACATAATATGCAGATAAAAGGCCTAAAAAAGGGGTGGGGAGAATTTGAGTGCCAAGGTCAGCATAAAACCTAAATATGCTACTGGGGTAAACACATAGCTAAAGTTTGCTACAGAGCAGCAATGCACTACTGGACCCTAGCTGAATACATATGGTGAACAAATGACAAGAGATATGTGTGTAGCCACCAATCAACAGATATCTTGCCTTAGTGCTTTGCCGTTCCTAAACCTACCTAGGTATGCTTTTCAACAAAGGAAACCGAGAGTAAAGTAAATTTGATAATAGTAAATTGAAAGTATAATTTTAACTTTTAATGTCCCTTTAATTCTTAGAATATTTGTGACATTTGACATTATGAAGCTTCCGTTGAACACATTTGTAAGACAACCTCTTGGGCTTGCCGGTGTTCTGTTATATTTGCCTACTGTGTTACGTTTTCCTACCTACCCAGCCAGATAAAGCACTTTCATATCCGCCATTTTAGTTTGAAACGGAGGCTGATGTCAAAATATTGATCGAATGGTGATATTTGGCTGTTTTGAGTGCAGATCTCGCTCAAACCTAAAACATAATCAACAAATATTATGTATGTTATTAGCTTGTGATGGTAGCATTAATTTTATAAATTTATTTTTTCAGGGTACAGATAGGTTTCCATGATTATAAAATAAACGCTATCATCATAAGCTGATACCATACAAATATTTTGTGTTTATGTTTTAATTATTTATATTTATGCGAGATCTGCACTCAAAACAGCGAAATATAAGGTGTTAGGAAAAGTATACAGAATATGATAACTATTTTAACATCAGCCTCCTTTTGAAACAAATATGGCGGATATGAAAGTTCTGTATCTAGATGTAGCCTTGGCCGTAAGTGTTATGTAAGTAGGACAACGTAACAAGGTAGGGAAATATTACAGAACACCGGCATGTATTCAAATGCAGTGTGATATAATATGAAAACATGCTTTCATGCACTTTTTTGCACATCTTACTATGGGTTTTTTTAAGTTTGGCAATAATCTTTCTACTTTCTCACTCTTGGCTATATGTGGACTTAGGCAGTTAGCAAGTATAGGGGTATATCATTTTATCAAGCTGAATTCACGTGCTTCTGGGACTTTGGTGCATTTGTACAACTGTGAACATACACACCAAAATGAATTTATTTTCTATTATATAACATTTTTTTTGTCTGCAGATGGATTATAATTGTTTCCTACACATATAGTTTTCATGTAAGGCTTCAAAATCTAAAACACCTTGTGGAACAAAGATATAGGTAAAAAATGAATGTCAATAGTTTTGCATCCAAGTGAAACCGAATCTGTTTCCAGTTACTTTATGTCCTGTGCACAAAGAGGGATGCACCTCGGCTGGCTAAGTAACTGTTTCCACATGTCTGAAGTGGGATCTTCCCCGTGCGTTCATCCTTCTCTTTACTTTATTGCGCACGCCACAATGCAAACAACAGTGAGTTAATCTCCTGCGTGTTTACAAAGCAAGAACCATCACAAAGATGCATCCTCCATGGCAAGTTTATCCTTGAGAAACATGCAGAAAATAAAACGCCTGTGGCATCCTGGGCTAGTCTAGGTGTTTGCTTGAGTTTACAAACTAGTTCCTCTTGTCAGGCTCCAGAGAATGGACAAAACGTCTAACTTGGAATTTAAGCATTCAATCACCATAGATGTATATTCAGTTTTTTTACATACAGCCACATTATTTTAGCTGTGAAATCCATGAAAACATTCTTGGGGGAAAAATTTTAGAAAAAATATTAATATATATATATTTATATATAAATTTCTGCTGCTAGGAGACATTGTGTCTTGGTCACAGCATTGATATGCTTCATATCTTCCAGACTAATTCTCTGGTTACACATTGTGTTTGCTGTCTGTGTGTTGCCAGGCAGTATAAGTGCTTGTCTGCTCCAATATTCACCTCTTTGCTGCCGCTGCTTAACCAACCATGCAATTTTAAAGGGACACTAAACACCCCCCATAAAAAATCATGTTTTAGACAGAGCATACAGATTGAAAAACACTTTCAATTTACTTCTAATTTGCTTTGTTCTCATGATATTCTTTGTTGAAGAGATACCTAGGTAGGTGTCTGGAGCACTAGATTGCAGACTCAAGCATGCTCCTAAGCTTACCTTCCTGCTTTTCAACAAAGGATTACCATGAGAATGCAGACATTTTGATAATATAAGTAAATTGGAGAGTTTCATGTCCCTTTAAGTGCCCTCTGTTAGATTGGAGTACTTAATGGGTTTAGTAGAGATACAAATCTTGAGAAACAAAGATCTTAAAGTTAAAGCATCGGCAAAAGAAACAATTTTCTTCAAAGCTCACATTTTCCAATTGGACCAAACAAAAGCACTTAAGTGTTACATTTGTTCAGCAAATATGAAATATAAATCCTTTCTATGTCAATAAAATCTTAAATCACTACAGCAAATGTAATCTGCACTGGGCTTTGCAGCTGTCTCTTGGAAGACATAAAAAAAAAACTTTCTTGGAAGAAAAAAGAGAGAGAGAATATTAAAGAAAACCTGTTTGTCCCAGGTAATTTAAAGAACTGTCTCCCTCTCTCTGCACAAGAAACTGTACTCCCACACCTCCTGTACGGGACCTACTAAAGAAAACTATACTATTTATAATAATCAGTTATATTTTATATATCACTTAGGAATCATCTACCTTAGAAGTAGATTCAATTACTAAATCAGAGTTTGGAACAAAAAACTGACCATGTGGCACATAAACTGTACTGATATTTCATGCTCATAGCCTTATGTACCTTATTAACATTAGACAAACTCTCTACTTTTTAAATTGATTTCAATGCCTAAAAAAATAAAATAAAAATTTTACAGAATAAAACAGTATAGGACTACAAATGCACTTTTTTTTTTTTTTGCTTTTTGGATTGATTTAGAAAAATGGTGACGTTAAAGAGACATTGAACTGCTGGAGACTAATCATGCTATTGTTTTTCCTTCTGTATCTGCAGCTCTCTTCAGAAACTACTCCCTTATTTTAAAGGAGCAGAAAATATAGTAGATTTGAATAATTAACAAATGCAAGATAACAAGACAATGCAATAGCACTTAGTATGAACTTCAAATAAGTAGTAGATTTTTTTTCTTCTGACAAATCAAAGTTACATCTATTTCCACTCCCCCGTATCATGTGACAGTCGTCAGCCAATCACAAATACATATACGTATAGTCTGTGAATTCTTGCACATGCTCAGTAGGAGCTGGTGACTCAAAAAGTGTAAATATAAAAAGACTGTGCACATTTTGTTTGTGGCAGTAAATTGGAAAGTTGTTTAAAATTGCATCAAAGTTTCATTTTGTCCTGAGTGTCCCTTTAACCTTTTACTGGTGCAAGTTGATGAAGCTGCACATTTCCATGCTGGGTGCCACAATTTTGAAGCTTACATATATTCTTGCACTCTGTAACCAGACATGGGGAGTATTCAGCTACGTTGGCTTTTTCATAGCTGTATCATGCTCTTAAAGGGACATGAAACCCAACAAATGTTTTATTCAAATTAAAGGGACATGAAACACAAAATAAATTATTTCATGATTCAGATAGAGAATACAATTTCAAACAACTTTCCAATTTACTTCTATTATTTAATTTGCTTCTTTCTTTTGTTATCCTTTGCTGAAATGTTTATCTAGGAAAGTTCATGTGCAGCAGAGAACCTAGGTTCTAGCTGCTGATTAGTGGCTGCACATATAAACTAATTGTCATTTGCTCACCCATGTGTTCAGTTAGAAACCAACAAATGATACCAAGAGAATAAAACAGATTAGATAATAGAAGTAAATTAGAAAGTTGTTTAAAATTGTATTCTCTATGAATCATGAAATAATTTTTTGGGGTTTCATGTCCGTTAAGGATAATATGAGAATGAAGCAAAATTGATACTAGAAGTAAAGTAAAAAGCTGTTAAAAATGAGATGCTCTGTCTGGAATCAGAAAATAAAAAATGTGGGTTTCATGTCCCTTTAAGGTTAACACACTTATTACAGAGCTGTTCGCATTTTTGCAGTTTTTATACACAGTTAAAAATAACATAACATATATAAAAAGGCCACGTGAATAGTATAGATGCAACTGCAAATATCTCTCACTCAGTATCACGTGCACTTTTATACGATGCAGCTGTGGAAAATTCAGCAACTAAAGGGTTAATGTAAGAGGGCAGCTTTAAAGAGAACTGCAGTCAAATGAGAAAAACAATAGCGCAGTAAGTAGTAACCCTGTATTATAGTTGTGCCCAGCGGTTTAATGTCTTTTTAAAATGACCCTATAGGCAAAAGCAAGTCTTGCATTGGATTTGTGTATTTAATTAATTAATTAATTACCTGTGTATTAATGGAATAGTAAACACCATTCTGTCATGAAGTTAGTATAATCTGATTAAAGGGATAGTAAACACCAAAAATGTTATTGTTTAAAAAGATAGATAATCCCTTTATTTACCATTCCTATATAGAAATATAGTTTTACCTCTGTAATTACCTTGTATCTAAGCCTCTGCAGACTGCCCTCTTATCTCAGATCTTATGACAGACTTGCATTACAGGCAACTAGTGCTGACTTATAAATAACTTCACACGCATGAGCACAATGTTATCTGTATGAAACACATGAACTACCGCCCTCTAGCTGTGAAAAACTGTCAATTGCATTTAGATAAGTCAGTCTTCACATGTTTAGAAATTAGCATATGAGCCTACCTAGGTTTAGCTTTCAACTAAGAATAATAAGAGAACAAAGCAAATTTGATGATAAAAGTAAATTAGAAAGTTGTTTGAAATAACATGCACTAAATCTTGAAAGTTAAATTTGGACTTTACTATCCCTTTAAGCCAATTATGGACTGTTCTGCAGCAGGGTTAGCCTTGAGAAGTCAACAGGCTGCATTTCAAGTTCTGAGAAGTAGAAATTGCTCAGTTTTCAGAGATAAATGCAAAGGGGGCAAATAAATAATGAAATATATTGCAAAGTTGTTTCATTATGCATAATTAAACATTTAATATAAAAATCTAAAAGTGTTTACTGTCCTTTTAACCTTGGATCTAGTTCGAAGTAGTTTATATCCCTTCAAAAACCGTTGTTTTCACAATCAATCTTGATAGTTTTCACCTATTTTTAAAGGGACTTGAAACTCTTTTTAGATGTCTTAAAAAAAAAAACGTTTGCAATATACTTTCATTATTTATTTTGCCCCCTTTCCTATAACTGTGGGTTTTCCAATTCCCATGAAAATAGGACTTGCATACTTAACAATTCACAACAGAGAAATCTTTGATCAATGTAGACGCTCATTTATATCTGCCCCCACCTGGCATATAGGATAAGGGGCTTTTAAAACATACTGCAAAATATTGCAAGTTTTAGTAACATAATAATAGTGACTATCCATGATTACTCCAGTAACAAGTCAAGTTTGGCTCCACCAAATAATGCAAAGGCGGAAAGTGGTTGGCCTTTGAAAACAATTGCTGCAAATGATGTGTTAATGTATTCAGAAGGTTTTCACATTCAGGCAGTATGAAAGTTCATTATTTCTGTAATTACAAGGTGCTTCTTCCCACATTTGAGAATGAGCACATTAAAGGGGCACAATTTTACATAGTAACTTATCATATTGTTTAATAATCAGTCTTCATTTAAAAACAATAAAACAGTCTATTTCATTACAAATCCAAAACACCTCTTGATTAGACCTGCTTGGCCTCAGAAACAAGTGTGAGCATGTTTAACGATGGTGGATAAGGTTCGCTCTCAGGAACCTTGTCTACTGGGCATTGCGACCCGCAGGCAGCATCTGATGCCGCATACGTCATTGCACAAGCCTCTGCTTGTGCATTGCTGCCCTCTGAGAGCGAGCAGAGGCTTTCAATGATTTGGATTGGGAGGATTTAAATTCACTAAACTTTAGGTGGGGTTGAGGCTTAGTAGCTGTAGTCTTAAGACCTCAGCTACTTAAAGGGACATAATACTGATATGCTAAATTACTTGAAACTGATGCAGTATAACTGTAAAAAGCTGACAGGAAAATATGACCTGAGCATCTCTATGTAAAAAAGGAAGATATTTTACCTCACAATTTAAGTTCTGTGTAAAAGGTTTTACTTCAGTTACTGCCCAGCTGCAGGTTAAAAAAAAAATGAAGAAATGAACAACAGCCAATCAGCATCAACAGTGCTGATGTCATGAACTCTTTTACTGTGATCTCATGAGATTTCACTTAACTTTAATGAGATTTCATAGTAAACTTACTTAAACTGAATAGGGAAATAAGATGAGTACGGACAAAGCTCACTCCCTTAGCTGTCCTGGGACAGACATACTGATTTGTTGCTTGGAAGTCCTTTACAATGGGGTGTGCCTACTGATGAATTCTTGAGGTAAAATATCTTTCTTTTTTACATAGCGATGTTCAGGTGATATTTTCTAGTCAGCTTTTTACAGCTATGCTGCATCACTTTCAAGTGTTTCAACATTTGGGTATCATGACCCTTAAATAAGCACGTCAAGCTTGCTCCACAGCTTAATAAAAGGGGCCCATCGAGTTTTCATGTGAGCATCTCAGTCCTGGCCTTATTTATTTCATGCTGCCTGTTGTTAATGTTATTTAAAAAGAGCTTTTAAATATTTCTATTTTATTATTTTTGTAATGGAGTTTCTTCTCCGTTTCCAGGACTACAATTCTTAGAAGACTAAACACCAACAGCCTTTTATCTGAGTTTTAATGGATGCTGTGTGCTGGTCTGTGTTTCAGTGCGCAGTTGGCTCTGCACACATATTTCTGTGCACGCGTCAGCGTTGCCTGAGAGACTAGTAGTCAGTGTTAGCAATGACATTGCCTGCACAGTGCTGAAGAGCAGGGGGTACACATGCACGTGGTAGCTTGTGGGAGCCATTTTTAATTTGTGGATTATCACAGAGTTATTTAGGTGGGCAGTGGAATAGGATGAAAATTTGATAAAAAAAATATTATTTACAAAAAACAACACCTAAAATATATAGAACCACGTGAGAGACCGAGCAAACACTCCAGACAAACTGGATACGTGGAGGAAAGAGATCCACTACTAAGCAGCTCATATCAAAAGTTTGGCACGTAACCACAGGCTGCCGAAACCGGATGATTAACAAAGGTGCAGGTTTCCAAAGCTGCCAATTACTAATGGCTAAGGGACTGGTAAAGTATCACTAGCGGATACTTAAAGGTAACATTTTTTCTACAAACAGCCGATACTAAGTCTAACATGCCTCCCAAAAATAAGCCCGGCACCTAAAAACCCCTATATCCGCAATCCCCCCCTCTCACTACTAATAATAAATGTATTAACCCCTAGACCGACAACCCCCCACAACGCAATAAGCCTAATTAAACTATTAACAACTATATCCGCCATAAAACCCACACCACAAGTAATAACTAAATTATTAACCCCTAAATCCGCCAACCCCAACATCGCAAACTACCTATTAAAACTATTAACCCTTAATCCGCCATTAACCCACAAAGTATTAACCCCTAAACCACCAAAGCCCACAATGCAATAAACTTATTAAAGTATTAACCCCTAAACCGCCAAAGCCCACAACGCAATAAACCTAACCTAACACCCCCTAACCTAACCCCCCCTAAATGAACCCAAATTACCTAATTTACAAAATACTAAAGTTACTATTAAATTTAAAAAAAACTAACACTACTTTAAAAATAAAAATAAACTTTACTATTAAATTTAAAAAAAACTAACTACTTTAAAAATACAAATAAACTAAGTATAAATTAAAGGGACTATCTAAACAAAATTCTGGAGTAGACTGTCCCTTTAAGCTACAATTACAGAAAATAAAAAAATCTAAGATTACAGAAAATAACCAAATTTTACAAAAATTATACCTAATTCCTATCAAAATAAAAAAAACCCTAGCCTAAACTAAACGACCGATAGCCCTTAAAAGGGAAATCAGCTCTTTTACCTGTAAAATAAAATACAACCCCCCCCCCCCAACAGTAAAACCCACCACCCACACAACCAAACCCCCCAAATAAAAACCTATCTAAAAAACCTAATCCCCCCATTGCCCTGAAAAGGGCATTTGGATGGACATTGCCCTTAAAAGGGCATTTAGCTCTTTTTCTGCCCAAACCCTAATCTAAAAATAAAACCCACCCAATAAACTCTAAAAAAAAACTAACCCCCGAAGATCCACTTACAGTTTTTGAAGACCCGACATCCATCCTCAACGAAGTGGCAGAAGTCCTCAGCGGAGCCGGCAGAAGTCTTCATCCAGACGGCATCTTCTATCTTCATCCATCCGGCGCAGAGCTGCTCCATCTTCAAGACATCTGGCGCGGAGCATCCTCTTCTTCCGACGGCTAACGAAGAATGAAGTTTCCTTTAAGGGACGTCATCCAAGATGGCATCCCTTGAATTCCGATTGGCTGATAGAATTCTATCAGCCAATCTGAATTAAAGGTGAAAAATTCCTATTGGCTGATTGTATCAGCCAATAGGATTGAGCTTGCATTCGATTGGCTGTTCCCATTACGCCGCATATGTAATGGGGCCCTAACTGTGAATTTTAAATAAGCAGTACAGGTAGAAAACCCATTATCCAAACTGCTTGGGACCAGAATAGTTTGGATTTTGTAATATTTGCATCTGTAAAATGGGAGTTTGGAGAGGGGATGGAACCAAGGGTAAACAACATCTTATGATATTTAGGCAATTTCTTCTACAAGATATGACGAGTCCACGGATTTCATCCTTGTGGGATTTATCCTCCTGCTAACAGGAAGTGGCAAAGAGCACCACAGCAGAGCTGTATATATAGTTCCTCCCTTCCCTCCACCTCCAGTCATTCTCTTTGCCTGTGTTAGTAATAGGAAGAGGTAAAGTGAGGTGTTAGTTTTAGATTATTCAATCAAGAAGTGTTTTATTTTAAAATGGTACCGGTGAGTACTATTTTCCTCAGGGTGATATCATCAGTCTGGATTCCTAAGAGGAATGAAGAAATCTTTTTTCTACCCTGAGGTTGATGATCTTAGCAGACGTTACTAAGATCCATTCTGGTTCCCACAGAGCTCCTGAAGGTAGTGCAAGAGAAATCTTCAGTGTGGAGAACGGTGTCATGCTACAAGCAGCATTGAGGTATGTTCAGTCTTTTATTTTTGAGGAGACTTGTTATATCAGAACTGGCTGACATTATTCCCTGTAAGGGAAGGGGTAAGCAGTAGACCGGTATGGATATGGTGTTACTGAATTTACTGTGTTATATACATATTGATTACTATGGAATTAGGTAATTCAATTGGGGCTTGACACTGGGAGAGGCACTTTATATTTATTTAATAGATGGCATAACGTTATGTGTGTGTGAAGGGGGCCACATGGCTTATTAGAACCGCTTCCCATGGGGTTATGGAGACTGTGAATGCGACGCCCACGGTGGGCGGGGCCTATTTCGCGCGCAGTTTTCTCCTCTCTAGAAGGCAGCAGGCACTAACTCCGGTGGGGCCTAAATTTGATTTTCAGTCACCGGATCGTTGTCGAGTCAATCTTGAGTACCCTGGAGGTGCAGGGGTTGTTTTCATTATTAAAGTTTATTTTTTAAATAAAAAGTCTCTTTAAAGACTGTTTTATATATTTGTTTAGTGATAAAAATCGTTTTTGGTGCAGTACAGAAAAATTGTTGCGCTTTTAGTTTTTAAAGGCGCAGTACGTTTTTTTTTCAGAAATTTTTTTGAATCAGTAAATAAGCTTATTAACGACTATTGTGGCTATTGCTAGTCTGTTTAACATGTCTGAACTTTAGGAAACTCCTTGTTCTATTTGTTTAGAGGCCATTGTGGAACCCCCTCTTACTTTGTGTACCTCTTGTACTGAAAGGGCCTTACAATGTAAAAAGCATATTTTATTTAAAGAAAGTGTGCCTAAGGATGATTCTCAGTCTGAAGAGAATCAGGATATGCCGCCTAATTCTCCCCAAGTGTCACAACCTTTAACGCCCACCCAAGCGACGCCGAGTTCCTCAACCGCGTCTAATTCTTTTACTCTGCAGGATATGGCTGCAGTTATGTCAACCACCCTTACAGAGGTATTGTGTAAGTAACCAGTGTTACAGGGTAAACGCAGTAGGACAGGAATCAATGTGAATACTGAGTCCTCTGATGCTTTGTTGGCTATTTCCGATGTACCCTCACAGGGATCTGAATTGGGGGTCAGGGAATTTTTGTCTGAGGGAGAACTTTCGGAATCGGCAAGTGTGTTACCTCAGACAGATTCGGACACTATGTCTTTTAAATTTAAGCTGGAACACCTCCGCATGTTACTTCGGGAGGTCTTAGCGACTCTGGATGACTGTGACCCTATTACGGTACCACCAGAGAAATTGTGTAAAATGGACAAATATCTAGAAGTTCCCGCTTACACTGATGTTTTTCCGGTTCCTAAGAGAATCTCAGAGATTATCAAGAAGGAGTGGGACAGACCGGGTATACCGTTCTCTCCTCCTCCTAATTTTAAGAAAATGTATCCCATATTGGACACTGTTCTGGACTCTTGGCAGACAGTCCCTAAGGTGGAGGGAGCTATATCTACCCTGGCTAAGCGTACAACTATTCCTATTGAGGATAGCTGTGCTTTCAAAGACCCTATGGATAAGAAATTGGAGGGTCTTCTAAAAAAGTTATTTATTCATCAAGGTTTCCTTTTACAACCGACAGCCTGCATTGTTCCAGTTACGACTGCGGCGGCTTTCTGGTTTGATGCCTTAGAAGAGTCTCTTAAGACTGAGACTCCTTTAGAGGACATTTTAGATAGAATTAAGGCTCTCAAACTGGCTAATTCTTTTATCACAGATACCGCCTTTCAAATTGCTAAGTTGGCGGCTAAGAATGCTGGATTTGCCATTTTAGCGCGTAGAGCATTATGGTTAAAATCTTGGTCTGCTGATGTGTCATCTAAGTCAAAGCTTTTTCGGGCCTGACTTGAAGGAAATCATTTCTGACATCACTGGAGGTAAGGGTCATCTTCTACCTCAGGATAAGACTGTTAAATTGAGGGGTAAACAGAATAAATTGCGTTCCTTTCGGAACTTTAAAGGAGTACCTTCTTCTTCCGCTTCTTCCGCCAAGCAGGAAGGGAATTTTGCTCAGGCCAAGTCCGTATGGAGACCCAACCAGGCTTGGAACAAGGGTAAACAACCCAAGAAGCCTGCTGCTTTATTCAAATCTTTTCGTGGTTCCCAAAAAAGAGGGAACATTCAGACCCATTTTAGATCTCAAGAGTCTAAACAAGTTTCTCAGAGTCCCATCTTTCAAGATGGAGACCATTCAAACTATTTTGCCAATTATCCAGGAGGGTCAATATATGACTACCGTAGACTTGAAGGATGCATACCTTCATATTCCTATCCACAAGGATCATCATCAGTACCTAAGGTTTGCCTTCCTGGACAAACATTTTCAGTTCGTGGCTCTTCCCTTCGGGTTGGCCACAGCACCCAGAATCTTCACGAAGGTTCTAGGGTTCCTTCTGGCGGTTCTCAGGCCGCGGGGCATAGCAGTGGCGCCTTATCTGGACGATATTCTGATTCAGGCGTCAACTTATCATCTAACAAAATCTCATAAAGACACTGTGTTGTCCTTTCTGAGAACTCACGGATGGAAGGTGAATCTAGAAAAGAGTTCACTAATTCCACAGACAAAGGTTCCCTTTTTGGGAACTCTGATAGATTCTATATCCATGAAGATTTTTCTGACGGAGGTCAGAAAGTCAGAGATTCTAAATACATGCCGAGCCCTTCAGTCCAATCCTCGGCCATTAGTGGCTCAGTGCATGGAGGTAATTGGGTTGATGGTGCCGGCAATGGACATCATTCCGTTTGCTCGATTTCATCTCAGACCACTGCAACTGTGCATGCTCGGACAGTGGAATGGGGATTATGCAAATGTATCTCCTCAGATAAATCTGGACCAGGAGACTAGAGACTCTCTTCTTTGGTGGTTGTCGCCGGATCATCTGTCCCAAGGGACGTGTTTCAGCAGACCCTCGTGGGTGATAGTGACAACGGACGCCAGTCTTCTAGGCTGGGGTGCAGTCTGGAATTCCCTGAAGGCTCAGGGTGTATGGACTCAGGTGGAGTCTCTACTTCCAATCAATATTCCGGAATTAAGAGCAATATTCAATGCGCTTCAGGCGTGGCCTCAGTTGGCTTTGGCCAAATTCATCTAATTCCAGTTGGACAACATCACGACTGTGGCTTACATCAATCATCAGGGAGGAACGAGGAGTTCCTTAGCGATGACAGAAGTATCTAAGATAATTCGATGGGCGGAGGCCCACTCTTGTTATCTGTCAGCAATCTACATCCCAGGAGTGGACAACTGGGAAGCAGACTTTTTAAGCCGACAGGCTTTTCATCCGGGGGAGTGGGAACTCCATCCGGAGGTATTTGCATCTCTGATTCTCCGATGGGGCAGACCGGAATTGGATCTGATGGCGTCTCGACAGAATGCCAAGCTCCCAAGATACGGATCCAGGTCGAGGGATCCCCAGGCCGAACTGATAGATGCCTTGGCAGTGCCTTGGTCGTTCAACCTAGCTTATGTGTTTCCACCGTTTCCTCTCCTTCCCCGGGTGATTGCTCGGATCAAGCAGGAGAGAGCTTCAGTAATTCTAATCGCGCCTGCGTGGCCACGCATGACTTGGTATGCAGATCTAGCGGACATGTCCTCTCTGCCTTCGTGGAAACTTCCAGTGAGACAGGACCTTCTCATTCAAGGTCCTTTCCAACATCCAAATCTAATTTCTCTGCAGCTGACTGCTTGGAGATTGAATGCTTGATTTTATCTAAGCGGGGTTTCTCTGATTCGCTCATCCATACTTTGATTCAGGCACGTAAGCCTGTCACTATAAAGATCTATCACAAGATATGGCGTAAATATCTTTTTTGGTGTGAATCCAAGGGCTACTCATGGAGTAAAGTTAGGATTCCCAGGATTCTGTCTTTTCTCCAAGAAGGATTGGAGAAAGGATTATAAGCGAGTTCCTTAAAGGGACAAAGTTCTGCTTTGTCAATTTTGCTACACAAATGTTTGGCAGATGTCCCAGACGTTCAGTCTTTTTGTCAGGCTCTAACCAGAATTAAGCCTGTATTTAGACCAATTGCTCCACCCTGGAGTTTGAATTTAGTTCTTAATGTTCTTCAAGGGGTTCCGTTTGAACCCATGTATTCCATAGATATTAAGTTGTTATCTTGGAAAGTTTTGTTTTTGGTTGCTATTTATTCTGCTCGTAGAGTTTCTGAGCTTTCAGCATTACAATGTGATTCGCCTTATCTTATCTTCCATTCTGATAAGGTGGTTTTATGTACCAGACCTGGTTTCCTTCCTAAGGTTGTTTCTAATAAGAATATTAATCAGGAAATTGTTGTTCCTTCATTATGTCCTAACCCTTCTTCTAAGAAGGAGCGTGTACGTTACATAACCTGGACGTGGTCCGTGCCCTGAAGTTTTACTTGCAGGCGACTAAGGATTTCCTTCAATCATCTTCAATACTCATTGTTTTTTCTGGAAAGCGTAGGGGTCAGAAAGCTACGGCTACCTCCCTTTCTTTTTGGCTGAAGAGTATCATCCATCTGGCATATGAGACTGCTGGACAGCAGCCTCCTGAAAGAATTACAGCTCATTCTACTAGGGCTGTGGCTTCCTCATGGACATTTAAAAACGATGCTTCTGTTGAACAGATTTGCACGGCTGCGACTTGGTCGTCTCTTCACACTTTTTCCAAATTTTACAAATTTGATACTTTTGCTTCTTCTGAGGCTGGTTTTGGGAGAAAGGTTCTTCAAGCAGTGGTGCCTTCCGTTTAGGTTCCTGTCTTGTCCCTCCCTTTCATCCGTGTCCTATAGCTTTGGTATTGTATCCCACAAGTAAGGATGAAATCCGTGGACTCGTCATATCTTGTAGAAGAAAAGTAAATTTATGCTTACCTGATAAATTTATTTCTTCTACGATATGACGAGTCCACGGCCCACCTTGTCATTTTTAAGACAGATTTATATTATATTTTTTATAAACTTTAGTCACCTCTGCACCTTTGGCTTTTCCTTTCTCTTCCTAACTTCGGTCGAATGACTGGAGGTGGAGGGAAGGGAGGAGCTATATATACAGCTCTGCTGTGGTGCTCTTTGCCACTTCCTGTTAGCAGGAGGATAAATCCCACAAGTAAGGATGAAATCCGTGGACCCGTCATATCGTAGAAGAAATTAATTTATCAGGTAAGCATAAATTTACTTTTTTATCAATCTAAAGATCGTTTTGGGGATTTGTACCTTTATAATAATTTCGGGCAAATTTCAAAATAAGTCCAATATTCCCTCCCCTGTATCATGTGACAGCCATCAGCCAATTACAAAATGCACATATGTATATACTGTGCACGTTTGTACATGCTCAGTAGGAGCTGGAGCCTCAGAAAGTGTGCATATAAAATGTTTTGTTAATGGATGTATATTGGAAAGGTTTTTTTTTAATTGTATGCTATATTTGAATCATGAAGCTTTAATTTTGACTTTAGTAGCCCTTTAATACTGGATCTTTTACATATTCTCCAGAATAGATCTAATGTTGCAAAATGAAGTTGTGCTCTCCCCTAACCACACACAGACAGCCACGTGCCACACATTCCACAATGATGTCTGACAGATGGAATAAATTGTACCACATGCTTAGATGGGAAACATTTCAAGGAAAATTTGCCATTTATTATTTTTTTTCCTTCCGTTAAACCTTCAATTTTATTTCTGTGACCAGACAAGCAGTTGTATGATAAAATACCTCTGGATTTATGTATCAAAATACTGCTGAAGACAATATAGAAAACAATTATTTTATTTGTGCAAACAATAGAACTCATATAGCATAAGATTATAGCTCTGAGATATAAAACCCATCATCCCTTTTCTTGAGAGAGGGAGAGCATTAGCCTTAAAGATCAACATGAAACCAAACCTTTTTCTTTCATGATTCAGATAGAGCAGCCATTTTAAACAACTTTCTAATTTACTTCTATTATCAAATGCTCTTCGTTCTCTTGGTATCTTTTGTTGAAAAGCAGGGATGTATGTTCAGGAGTGTGTACTTGTCTGGAGCCCTATATGGCAGGCAGTGTTCTCCCCCGGACCATTTTAGTGGGTGCTGACTTTACTGACCACCCAGATAAAATGAGCTAATATTAAAAATGTTACATTTTTATTGCAGAAATTATTATTAAATACATTTATATTAAATTCTGCAATTCATTTGTGCTTTGCATAGCAGAACATGATATAATATTAGAAATATCACACCCACCCGGCTGGCAAAATGTTATGTGGAGAACACTGGGCAGTAGTTTTACAAGAACGTTATCATTATCACTAGAGGGCAGCACTATTTCCTGCCACGCAGTGCTCTTTATGCCTACCTAGGTATCTCTTCAACAAAGAATGTCATGGGAACAAAGCAATCTGATAATAGAAGCAAATTGAAAACTATTTTAAAATTGCATTCTCCATCTGAATCACCAAAGAACATTTTTTTGAGTTTCGTATCCCTTTAAAGGGACATGAGACCCACATTTCTCCAACATAGGTGTGTCCGGTCCACGGCGTCATCCTTACTTGTGGGATATTCTCTTCCCCAACAGGAAATGGCAAAGAGCCCAGCAAAGCTGGTCACATGATCCCTCCTAGGCTCCGCCTACCCCAGTCATTCTCTTTGCCGTTGTACAGGCAACATCTCCACGGAGATGGCTTAGAGTTTTTTAGTGTTTAACTGTAGTTTTTATTATTCAATCAAGAGTTTGTTATTTTAAAATAGTGCTGGTATGTACTATTTACTCAGAAACAGAAAAGAGATGAAGATTTCTGTTTGTATGAGGAAAATGATTTTAGCACCGTAACTAAAATCCATGGCTGTTCCACACAGGACTGTTGAGAGCAATTAACTTCAGTTGGGGGAACAGTGTGCAGTCTCTTGCTGCTTGAGGTATGACACATTCTAACAAGACGATGTAATGCTGGAAGCTGTCATTTTTCCCTATGGGATCCGGTAAGCCATGTTTATTACGATGGTAAATAAGGGCTTCATAAGGGCTTATTAAGATTGTAGACTTTTCTGGGCTAAATCGATTCATTTTTAAAAACATATTTAGCCTTGAGGAATCATTTTATCTGGGTATATTGATATTATAATATCGGCAGGCACTGTATTAGACACCTTATTTCTCTGGGGCTTTCCCAAAGCATAAGCAGAGCCTCATTTTCGCGCCGGTGTGGCGCACTTGTTTTTGAGAGGCATGGCATGCAGTCGCATGTGAGAGGAGCTCTGATACTTAGAAAAGGCTTTCTGAAGGCGTCATTTGGTATCGTATTCCCCTTTGGGTTTGGTTGGGTCTCAGCAAAGCAGATACCAGGGACTGTAAAGGGGTTAAAGTGTTAAAACGGCTCCGGTTCCGTTATTTTAAGGGTTAAAGCTTCCAAATTTGGTGTGCAATACTTTTAAGGCTTTAAGACACTGTGGTGAAAATTTGGTGAATTTTGTACAATTCCTTCATGTTTTTTCGCAATTGCAGTAATAAAGTGTGTTCAGTTTAAAATTTAAAGTGACAGTAACGGTTTTATTTTAAAACGTTTTTTGTACTTTATTATCAAGTTTATGCCTGTTTAACATGTCTGAACTACCAGATAGACTGTGTTCTGAATGTGGGGAAGCCAGAATTCCTGTTCATTTAAATAAATGTGATTTATGTGATAATGACAATGATGCCCAAGATGATTCCTCAAGTGAGGGGAGTAAGCATGGTACTGCATCATTCCCTCCTTCGTCTACACGAGTCTTGCCCACTCAGGAGGCCCCTAGTACATCTAGCGCGCCAATACTCCTTACTATGCAACAATTAACGGCTGTAATGGATAATTCTGTCAAAAACATTTTAGCCAAAATGAACCCTTGTCAGCGTAAGCGTGGCTGCTCTGTTTTAGTTACTGAAGAGCATGACGACGCTGATATTAATATCTCTGAAGGGCCCCTAACACAATCTGAGGGGGCCAGGGAGGTTTTGTCTGAGGGAGAAATTACTGATTCAGGGAACATTTCTCAACAGGCTGAACCTGATGTAATTGCATTTAAATTTAAGTTGGAACATCTCCGCATTCTGCTTAAGGAGGTATTATCCACTCTGGATGATTGTGAAAAGTTGGTCATCCCAGAGAAACTATGTAAAATGGACAAGTTCCTAGAGGTGCCGGAGCTCCCAGAAGCTTTTCCTATACCCAAGCGGGTGGCGGACATTGTTAATAAAGAATGGGAAAGGCCCGGTATTCCTTTCGTCCCTCCCCCCATATTTAAAAAATTGTTTCCTATGGTCGACCCCAGAAAGGACTTATGGCAGACAGTCCCCAAGGTCGAGGGAGCGGTTTCTACTTTAAACAAACGCACCACTATACCCATAGAGGATAGTTGTGCTTTCAAAGATCCTATGGATAAAAAATTAGAAGGTTTGCTTAAAAAGATGTTTGTTCAGCAGGGTTACCTTCTACAACCAATCTCATGCATTGTCCCTGTCACTACAGCCGCATGTTTCTGGTTTGATGAGCTGATAAAGGCGCTCGATAGTGATTCTCCTCCTTATGAGGAGATTATGGACAGAATCAATGCTCTCAAATTGGCTAATTCTTTCACCCTAGACGCCACTTTGCAATTGGCTAGGTTAGCGGCTAAGAATTCTGGGTTTGCTATTGTGGCGCGCAGAGCGCTTTGGTTGAAATCTTGGTCGGCTGATGCGTCTTCCAAGAACAAGCTACTAAACATTCCTTTCAAGGGGAAAACGCTGTTTGGCCCTGACTTGAAAGAGATTATCTCGGATATCACTGGGGGTAAGGGCCACGCCCTTCCTCAGGATCGGCCTTTCAAGGCGAAAAATAGACCTAATTTTCGTCCCTTTCGTAAAAACGGACCAGCCCAAAGTGCTACGTCCTCTAAGCAAGAGGGTAATACTTCTCAAGCCAAGCCAGCTTGGAGACCAATGCAAGGCTGGAACAAGGGAAAGCAGGCCAAGAAGCCTGCCACTGCTACCAAGACAGCATGAAATATTGGCCCCCGATCCGGGACCGGATCTGGTGGGGGGCAGACTCTCTCTCTTCGCTCAGGCTTGGGCAAGAGATGTTCTGGATCCTTGGGCGCTAGAAATAGTCTCCCAGGGTTATCTCCTGGAATTCAAGGGACTTCCCCCAAGGGGGAGGTTCCACAGGTCTCAGTTGTCTTCAGACCACATAAAAAGACAGGCGTTCTTACATTGTGTAGAAGACCTGTTAAAAATGGGAGTGATTCATCCTGTTCCAATAAGAGAACAAGGGATGGGGTTCTACTCCAATCTGTTCATAGTTCCCAAAAAAGAGGGAACGTTCAGACCAATCTTAGATCTCAAGATCTTAAACAAGTTTCTCAAGGTTCCATCTTTCAAGATGGAAACCATTCGAACTATTCTTCCTTCCATCCAGGAGGGTCAATTCATGACCACGGTGGATTTAAAGGATGCGTATCTACATTTTCCTTGGGACAAGGTTAAGATTCCTAGGATTCTATCCTTCCTTCAAGAAGGATTGGAAAAAGGATTATCTGCAAGTTCCCTGAAGGGACAGATTTCTGCCTTGTCGGTATTACTTCACAAAAAGCTGGCAGCTGTGCCAGATGTTCAAGCCTTTGTTCAGGCTCTGGTTAGAATCAAGCCTGTTTACAAACCTTTGACTCCTCCTTGGAGTCTCAATTTAGTTCTTTCAGTTCTTCAGGGGGTTCCGTTTGAACCCTTACATTCCGTTGATATTAAGTTATTATCTTGGAAAGTTTTGTTTTTAGTTGCGATTTCTTCTGCTAGAAGAGTCTCAGAATTATCTGCTCTGCAGTGTTCTCCTCCTTATCTGGTGTTCCATGCAGATAAGGTGGTTTTACGTACTAAACCTGGTTTTCTTCCAAAAGTTGTTTCTAACAAAAACATTAACCAGGAGATTATCGTACCTTCTCTGTGTCCGAAACCAGTTTCAAAGAAGGAACGTTTGTTGCACAATTTGGATGTTGTTCGCGCTCTAAAATTCTATTTAGATGCTACAAAGGATTTTAGACAAACATCTTCCTTGTTTGTTGTTTATTCAGGTAAAAGGAGAGGTCAAAAAGCAACTTCTACCTCTCTCTCTTTTTGGATTAAAAGCATCATCAGATTGGCTTACGAGACTGCCGGACGGCAGCCTCCCGAAAGAATCACAGCTCATTCCACTAGGGCTGTGGCTTCCACATGGGCCTTCAAGAACGAGGCTTCTGTTGATCAGATATGTAGGGCAGCGACTTGGTCTTCACTGCACACTTTTACCAAATTTTACAAGTTTGATACTTTTGCTTCTTCTGAGGCTATTTTTGGGAGAAAGGTTTTGCAAGCCGTGGTGCCTTCCATTTAGGTGACCTGATTTGCTCCCTCCCTTCATCCGTGTCCTAAAGCTTTGGTATTGGTTCCCACAAGTAAGGATGACGCCGTGGACCGGACACACCTATGTTGGAGAAAACAGAATTTATGTTTACCTGATAAATTTCTTTCTCCAACGGTGTGTCCGGTCCACGGCCCGCCCTGGTTTTTTAATCAGGTCTGATAATTTATTTTCTTTAACTACAGTCACCACGGTACCATATGATTTCTCCTATGCAAATATTCCTCCTTAACGTCGGTCGAATGACTGGGGTAGGCGGAGCCTAGGAGGGATCATGTGACCAGCTTTGCTGGGCTCTTTGCCATTTCCTGTTGGGGAAGAGAATATCCCACAAGTAAGGATGACGCCGTGGACCGGACACACCGTTGGAGAAAGAAATTTATCAGGTAAACATAAATTCTGTTTTTTCCTTTAGTGATTTAGACAGAACATTCGATTTTAAAACTTTTTTCAATTTACTTGTATTATCAGATTGGCTTAGTTCTCATTGCGTTCTTTGCTAAGTAGCAGGCACATGTCTGGAGCACTATATGGCAGGTAAAAGGGCTGCCATGTTGTGTTCTTGCTAATGTATAACATTCTTGCAAAACTATTGTCATATAGTACTGCAGACACGTGCACGCTCCTGAGCTTAAGTTTCTGCTTTTCAACAAAGGATTCTAAAAGAACAGAGACTATTTAACAATAAAAACACATTGAAAAGTTGTTTAAAATGACATGGTCTATCTGAATAATGAAAAAAAGGTGATGGAGGGTCTTGCATCTTACGTTAGACCTTCTGAGTATATTAAGGGGATATCCATAGGCGCGACGGACTACAAGATTTAGCTCTATGCAGATGATGTACTTTTTATTTCCCCCCTGCGAGTCATGTGTAACAGCCTTATAACTCCCCTGAGATTATAGTCGTTTTTCAGAATTCTCCATAAAATATACCAAATCCAAATTATTAAATATAAATACCATAGCCCACATTGTCGCCCAGATCCAGTCGTCCAGTTCTTTTAGATTGCAAGAGAAAGCCTTGAAATACTTAGGTGTATCACAGAATATAAATCCCTTTATAAATTAAATTACCACAGACTTAAAACAGAATTACTATAAATAATGGAGATATCCTATAGAAATGAGTTAGAAAATATAGGTGGTCTCATTTTGAACAATTGGTTTGAATACCTTCAACTCAGACACTTCTGGGAGAAAAAAAAAATAATTTAAATAATTTTAAAACATTGATTTCTCTTGTTAAGTGTATCCAGTCCACGGATCATCCATTACTTATGGGATATTAACTCCTCCCCAACAGGAAGTGCAAGAGGATTCACCCAGTAGAGCTGCTATATAGCTCCTCCCCTAACTGCCATTACCAGTCATTCTCTTGCACCCAACGACTAGATAGGATGTGTGAGAGGACTATGGTGATTATATTTAGTTTTATACCTTCAATCAAAAGTTTGTTATTTTATAATAGCACCGGAGTGTGTTATTCCTTCTCTGGTAGAATTTGAAGAAGAATCTACCTGAGTTTTTACTATGATTTTAGCCGGCGTAGTTAAGATCATATTGCTGTTTCTCGGCCATCTGAGGAGAGGTAAACTTCAGATCAGGGGACAGCGGGCAGATTAATCTGCAAAGAGGTATGTAGCAGCTTATTATTTTCTGACAATGGAATTGATGAGAAAATTCTGCCATACCGATATAATGTAAACTCAGCCTTAAATGCAGTAGCAGCAACTGGTATCAGGCTGTCATGTATGTATATTTTACACTTCAGTATTCTGGGGAATGGCACTTCACTGGAATTATACTGTGTGCATAAGACTTTAGCCTAATTTGCAGGGACTGGCAACAGGCTCTTTAATAACACTTAATTTATGTTAAACGTTTTTTGCTGGCATGTAAAATCGTTTCATTTTCTGAGGTACTGGGTGAATAAAATGTTTTGGGCATTATTTTTTCCACTTGGCAGTTGTTTTATTTAATTTATGACAGTTTACTGATCTCTCTCACTGTTGTGTGTGAGGGGGAGGTGAAAAAATTCAGTCAGAAGCTCATTGTATTTCCTGCATGATCCGGTTCATCTCTACAGAACTCAGGGGTCTTCAAAACTTGTTTTGAGGGAGGTAATCATTCACAGCAGAGCTGTGAGATTGTAGTTGACTGTGATAAAAAACGTTTATTTCTGTAACTTTTTTTTTTTTCTGCTATCAGGGTTAGTTATCCTTCGCTAATGGGAACAAGCCTTTGCTAAAATTGTGTTTTTTACAAAGATTTGATGCTATAACCTTTCAGTTTATTAACTTTCAACTGTCATAACTCTTTCTGTGCTTCTTATAGGCACAGTACGTTTTCATATTATAGTAAATTACTTGAAAAGTATTTCCAAGTTGCTAGTTTATTTGCTAGTGTGTTAAACATGTCTGATTCAGAGGAAGACATCTGTGCTATATGTGCTAATGCCAAAGTGGAGCCCAATAGAAATTTATGTACTAACTGTATTGATGCTACTTTAAATAAAAGTCAATCTGTACAAATTGAACACATTTCACCAAACAACGAGGGGAGAGTTATGCCGACTAACTCGCCTCACGTGTCAGTACCTGCATCTCCCGCTTGGGGGGTGCGTGATATTGTGGCGCCGAGTACATCTGGGCGGCCATTACAAATCACATTACAGGATATGGCTACTGTTATGACTGAAGTTTTGGCTAAATTACCAGAACTAAGAGGTAAGCGTGATCACTCTGGGGTGAGAACAGAGTGCGCTGATAATGTTAGGGCCATGTCAGATACTGCGTCACAACTTGCAGAACATGAGGACGGAGAGCTTCATTCTGCGGCTGACGGTTCTGATCCAAACAGATTGGATTCAGATATTTCAAATTTTAAATTTAAGCTGGAAAACCTCCGTGTATTACTAGGGGAGGTGTTAGCGGCTCTGAATTATTGTTACACAGTTGCAATACCAGAAAAAATGTGTAGGTTGGATAAATATTTTGCGGTACCGTCGAGTACTGACGTTTTTCCTATACCTAAGAGACTTACTGAAATTGTTACTAAGGAGTGGGATAGACCCGGTGTGCCGTTCTCACCCCCTCCGATATTTAGAAAGATGTTTCCAATAGACACCACCACACGGGACTTATGGCAAACGATCCCTAAGGTGGAGGGAGCAGTTTCTACTTTAGCTAAGCGTACCACTATCCCGGTGGAGGATAGCTGTGCCTTTTCAGATCCAATGGATAAAAAGTTAGAGGGTTACCTTAAGAAAATGTTTGTTCAACAAGGTTTTATATTGCAACCCCTTGCATGCATTGCGCCTGTCACGGCTGCAGCAGCATTTTGGTTTGAGTCTCTGGAAGGGACACTTGAATCAGCTCCATTAGATGAGATTACACACAGGCTTAAAGCTCTTAAGTTAGCTAACTCATTTATTTCAGATGCCGTAGTACATTTAACTAAGCTTACGGCTAAGAATTCCGGATTCGCCATTCAGGCGCGCAGAGCACTGTGGCTAAAATCCTGGTCAGCTGACGTTACTTCTAAGTCTAAATTTCTTAATATACCTTTCAAAGGGCAGACCTTATTCGGGCCCGGATTGAAAGAAATTATCGCTGACATTACAGGAGGTAAAGGCCATGCCCTGCCTCAAGACAGAGCCAAACCTAAGGCTAGACAATCTAATTTTCGTTCCTTTCGGAATTTCAAAGCAGGAGCAGCATCAACTTCCTCTGCTCCAAAACAAGAAGGATCTGTTGCTCGCTACAGACAAGGCTGGAGACCTAACCAGTCCTGGAACAAGGGCAAGCAGGCCAGGAAACCTGCTGGTGCCCCTAAAACAGCATGAATTGAGGGCCCCCGATCCGGGAACGGATCTAGTGGGGGGCAGACTTTCTCTCTTCGCCCAGGCTTGGGCAAGAGATGTCCAGGATCCCTGGGCGCTAGAGATAATATCTCAGGGATACCTTCTGGACTTCAAATACTCTCCCCCAAGAGAGAGATTTCATCTGTCAAGGTTGTCAACAAACCAAATAAAGAAAGAGGCGTTTCTACGCTGCGTACAAGAGCTTTTATTAATGGGAGTAATCCATCCAGTTCCACGGTCGGAACAGGGACAAGGGTTTTACTCAAATCTGTTTGTGGTTCCCAAAAAAGAGGGAACTTTCAGGCCAATCCTGGATTTAAAGATCCTAAACAAATTCCTAAGAGTTCCATCGTTCAAAATGGAGACTATTCGGACAATTTTACCCATGATCCAAAAGGGTCAGTACATGACCACAGTGGATTTAAAGGATGCTTACCTTCACATACCGATTCACAAAGATCATTACCGGTATCTAAGGTTTGCCTTTCTAGACAGGCATTACCAGTTTGTAGCTCTTCCATTCGGATTGGCTACGGCTCCGAGAATCTTCACAAAGGTTCTGGGTGCTCTTCTGGCGGTACTAAGACCGCGACTAATTGCGGTAGCTCCGTACCTAGACGACATTCTGATACAAGCTTTCAAACTGCCAAGTCTCATACAGAGTTAGTACTGGCATTTCTAAGGTCGCATGGATGGAAGGTGAACGAAAAGAAGAGTTCTCTCTTTCCACTCACAAGAGTTCCCTTCTTGGGGACTCTTATAGATTCTGTAGAAATGAAGATTTACCTGACAGAAGACAGGTTAACAAAGCTTCAAAATGCATGCCGTGTCCTTCATTCCATTCAACACCCGTCAGTAGCTCAATGCATGGAGGTGATCGGCTTAATGGTAGCAGCAATGGACATAGTACCCTTTGCACGCCTACATCTCAGACCGCTGCAATTGTGCATGCTAAGTCAGTGGAATGGGGATTACTCAGACTTGTCCCCTACTCTGAATCTGGATCAAGAGACCAGACATTCTCTTCTATGGTGGCTTTCTCGGCCACATCTGTCCAGGGGGATGCCATTCAGCAGGCCGGACTTGACAATTGTAACAACAGACGCCAGCCTACTAGGTTGGGGCGCTGTCTGGAATCAGGAGGAGAGTCTCCTACCAGTAAACATTCTGGAATTGAGAGCAGTTCTCAATGCCCTTCTGGCTTGGCCCCAGTTAACAACTCGGGGGTTCATCAGGTTTCAGTCGGACAACATCACGACTGTAGCTTACATCAACCATCAGGGAGGGACAAGAAGCTCCCTAGCAATGATGGAAGTATCAAAGATAATTCGCTGGGCAGAGTCTCACTCTTGCCACCTGTCAGCAATCCACATCCCGGGAGTGGAGAACTGGGAGGCGGATTTCTTAAGTTGTCAGACTTTTCATCCGGGGGTGTGGGAACTTCATCCGGAGGTCTTTGCCCAAATACTTCGACGTTGGGGCAAACCAGAGATAGATCTCATGGCGTCTCGACAGAACGCCAAGCTTCCTCGTTACGGGTCCAGATCCAGGGATCCGGGAGCGGTTCTGATAGATGCTTTGACAGCACCTTGGACCTTCGGGATGGCTTATGTGTTTCCACCCTTCCCGATGCTTCCTCGATTGATTGCCAGAATCAAACAGGAGAGAGCATCAGTGATTCTAATAGCGCCTGCATGGCCACGCAGGACTTGGTATGCAGATCTAGTGGACATGTCATCCTGTCCACCTTGGTCGCTACCTCTGAAACAGGACCTTCTGATCCAGGGTCCCTTCAAACATCAAAATCTAATTTCTCTGAAGCTGACTGCTTGGAAATTGAACGCTTGATTTTATCAAAACGTGGTTTTTCTGAGTCAGTTATTGATACCTTAATACAGGCTAGGAAGCCTGTTACCAGAAAGATTTACCATAAGATATGGCGCAAATACTTATATTGGTGCGAATCCAAGAGTTACTCATGGAGTAAGGTTAGGATTCCGAGGATATTGTCTTTTCTACAAGAAGGTTTAGAAAAGGGTTTATCCGCTAGTTCCTTAAAGGGACAGATTTCAGCTCTGTCCATTCTTTTACACAAACGTCTGTCAGAAGTTCCGGACGTTCAAGCTTTTTGTCAGGCTTTAGCTAGGATCAAGCCTGTGTTTAAAACTGTTGCTCCACCATGGAGTTTGAACTTAGTTCTTAATGTTTTACAGGGGGTTCCGTTTGAACCCCTTCATTCCATTGATATCAAGTTGTTATCTTGGAAAGTTCTGTTTTTAATGGCGATTTCCTCGGCTCGAAGAGTCTCTGAGTTATCTGCCTTACATTGTGATTCTCCTTATCTGATTTTTCATTCAGACAAGGTAGTTCTGCGTACTAAACCTGGGTTCCTACCTAAGGTGGTCACTAACAGGAATATCAATCAAGAGATTGTGGTTCCATCTTTGTGTCCTAATCCTTCTTCGAAAAAGGAACGTCTGCTACACAATCTAGATGTAGTCCGTGCCCTGAAATTTTATCTACAGGCAACTAAGGATTTTCGACAAACGTCTTCCCTGTTTGTCGTTTATTCTGGTCAGAGGAGAGGTCAAAAAGCTTCGGCTACCTCTCTCTCCTTTTGGCTTCGTAGCATAATACGGTTAGCCTATGAGACTGCTGGACAGCAGCCTCCTGAAAGAATTACAGCACATTCTACTAGAGCTGTGGCTTCCACTTGGGCCTTTAAGAATGAGGCTTCTGTTGAACAGATTTGCAAGGCTGCAACTTGGTCTTCTCTTCATACTTTTTCCAAATTTTACAAATTTGACACTTTTGCTTCTTCAGAGGCTGTTTTTGGGAGAAAGGTTCTTCAGGCAGTGGTTCCTTCCGTATAAAGAGCCTGCCTGTCCCTCCCGTCATCCGTGTACTTTAGCTTTGGTATTGGTATCCCATAAGTAATGGATGATCCGTGGACTGGATACACTTAACAAGAGAAAACATAATTTATGCTTACCTGATAAATTTATTTCTCTTGTAGTGTATCCAGTCCACGGCCCGCCCTGTCACTTTAAGGCAGGTAATTTTTCCATTAAACTACAGTCACCACTGCACCCTATGGTTTTCCTTTCTCTGCATGTTTTCGGTCGAATGACTGGTAATGGCAGTTAGGGGAGGAGCTATATAGCAGCTCTACTGGGTGAATCCTCTTGCACTTCCTGTTGGGGAGGAGTTAATATCCCATAAGTAATGGATGATCCGTGGACTGGATACACTACAAGAGAAATAAATTTATCAGGTAAGCATAAATTATGTTTTTCCATACAGTTCTGTTGAAATTCAGTAAAAAAATGTCTGATGAACGATTTAAAGTTGGATTCTTGCTGTGATGTGTTTACTATGACAAGGACGTGTAGCCTGCTCTGATAACGAAAGAAAAAGAGATGTATCAGCATCGTCGCCAGATATAGTGCAGTAAAAAAGTATAGAAAATGTCAAATGAATCATGTTATCAAAAAAGCAAAAGCATTGCAGATGGAAAATAAGAACATAATAGCTTTCTGTGCAGTGTGTAGTACAAATATACAGGTATACAAGAAATGCTGTATTTGGTAGTATTATGTAATATGATAATCTGTAATAATTCTGCACAGTTTAAAAAAAAAAATGGTA